>NW_010300459.1:0-18458 GCF_000700745.2 Antrostomus carolinensis | reverse complement strand
ATTCCTCCCAGGTAGCTAGACCCTTTTTCCATATTTGCTTATCCACTCAGGTTTCCTGCCACTCTTGCCTGATTTCTTTCGCCTAGGGATGCACCGATCTTGGGCTTGGAGGAAGTGGTGTTTGAGTGTTAACCAATTATCTTGGGACCCCTTACCTTCCAACACTCTAGTCCATGGGATTCCCCCAAGTAGGTCCTTGAAGAGGTTGAAGTTGGCTCTCCTAAAGTCCAGGGTTGCAACCCTACTTATTGGCTTGCATCTTCCACATGAGATCCTGAACTCCATCATCTCATGGTCGCTGCAACCCCAGCTGCCTCCAACCTTCACATCCCCAACCAGCCCTTCCTTGTTAGTAAGAACAAGGTCCAGAATCACAACTCTTCTCATTGGCTCTTCCACCACCTGCTTCAGAAAGTTATCTTCCATGCATTGCAGGAACTGGATGACACATAAGTCATCACAGTCAGTCAGACCTTTAAACAGCACCCATCCTCTCTAGCTACTTCTGCAAAAGAATGCAGTCATTTACATGCTGCACTTTTGAACCCACAAATCTCACATGCTCAGGCAGAGGTTTGAGGAGGGGTAGGGACTGAAATATGTGTCATTAGGGCCCACAATGAAATCCAGCCCACTTTCTGTTTCTTCTAACAGACAGGATTTTAATGATGGTATGAGGGACAGTAGGATCAGTAGTGTAAAAAAACAACACAGAAAATGCAGGAAGCACAAATCCTTACTTATTTCTGATCATACACCTCAGACACCTGTCCTTCAAACAGTGTTTATATAGTAGTTTTATAATCTCATCATGCTTCTATCACATGCATGAAAACAAAATAATTGCTATGGCAACATGCTGAGATGGTATTTATAGTGTTTCACACAAGCAAACAGGTTGACAAACAACAGAGAGAAAATGGACATTAAATTTCCTCACCTGAAGAAAAAAAAAAAAAAAAACACAAAATGAAGAGAAAAAACTATTTTGGTAAAGATTGCTCAATACTACTCATGTCTGCCAGTTGCCACTGTAGTGGCTCTATTTTGTACATAAATAAAAGCAATATGCATGGTTGAAAAATTGTTTCAAATGTCCAATTTTATTTTTAGTATTTATAGTACAGTTGAAAGAAGGATAGGTGGCTGAATTTACATAAGGTGAGACACAGGTATTTCATTATGGAAAAGGGCACCATAATAGTAATATATAAAAAGCAAGATAGAGTGGCAGAAGACTAGTTAAGATAAATCATTCTCACATTGTAGTTAACATTATGCTGAAGAATTATGTGATGAAGCCTGGTAAAATAAAGGAAAATGTATATTTATGCTAATTCACATATAAGTATTTTGAGGAAGTGAAAATAAATTCTAACATAGCAATTCAATGGGCAATCGGAGTATTGTAAACTGGTGGCTACAAAGTGGCTTCTTAAATTAAGCCACCTACTAGATTAATCCTTTACCTCTTTGGTTAGATGACAGGAAGGAATAAAAAACTACCTTGCTACACATACCTGTTAAATGTGCATTAGCAGGTAATGATTAGGTGGAATTAGTACAGCATATTTTGGACAAAAATTTTGCATTGTTGAAATCTTAAAAAGAATTTAGAAAGCTGCCTAATTGGAAAATACATTAAATAAATTTGGATACTTTGAAATAGAGATTAATATCTTGGATATGATCCAACGTGAATTCAGATCCTGGGTTTTTACATTTTGAGATCTATACCATCTTCCTACAAACTAGCAAAAATAGACAGAAAAGGGGTAGAAATGCATTATATGATACATGTCCCTTGACCTAGATACAAAACATATTTTGAAGTAGTTTTTAGACGAACATTAATAACTACCTTAGTTAAACTAAGGACTTTTCTTTTTACATCTACATAGAAATCTAGAAAGATATGGAATCAGACCTCCTGTTCTTTATATATACATTTTAATCTACATTTATTTAAAGCTGCCAAACTCACACTACACTTTGAATTTACACTGCATAACACTGTTAACTTAGTAGAACAGCTGAGGATGTTGCTTGAGATGCTCTATATGACCTGAATGATTTAAATAACACAGATGAATGGAAAGACTTGTGCTGCTTCTTTGCTTTGCCACAGCTGAATACAAACCTCTACATTTTACATCCAGGCATGGCAGCTCATCTATGATAGTAATTTAAACACAAATTCTCCTCCTAGAAATTAAGGCAAATACTGCTCTGAAATGAATGTAGCTGGCATTTGCCATATTCTGGCTGATAACTGACTTTCACTAAAATTTACACAGCTTTAACGTTGCCAGTTTTGCAGTACCCAGATCAGAAGAGCAAGAAGTTCCCAGCATACATCCCTGTTCCAGCTGCTCATGTGTGTGCCCTCACACCACTTTCAGGCACAGCTGAGCTGACACATCTCTTTGCAAGGCTGTACTGTCACCAAGATCACTGAATTTATCTGGCTTGAAAATAAGGGGTTTTTTTTTTTCCTTTTTGGTATTTTTGACCTGCATTGGTTCATTGTTTCGGCCAAGAGCCCAACCTTATGAACGCTTGTATTGGCACAGCTGAGGGGATGAAGGGGTTGGGAATGCTTCAAACTGTCATTGTCACTGAAGGTGATGTTGTGAAGCTAAAGCTTAAGGAAAGCTGCACATGGTATTTTCCCATATGAAACCAACATACTACTACTGCCAACATTAAACTACTAAACATTAATGATTCGGTATCTCCAACAATACTACATTTTTGGCCATTGTAGTCAAAGGGAATTGGATTTGCACTGCTCACAGCAAACCTTTGGTTGTAATCTGCAAAACAACAAAAAAACCTCTTAATTTAAAAACGTTAACTGAAGTGCATTTAAGAGATTTTCTTACAAGGAAAATAAAACATTTAATATAAATCCCATTTTTTCTCAGTGTTTCCTTTAAAAACTCCCATTTCAAATTATCAGTGTATGACTGAAAGTGTCAATTGTCCCATGTTTCTTTATGACTAATGGGCAACAAAATGTGTACCATGCATTTCAGAAAGTAAACAGGGATTTAATCCTAATTTAATGTATTTTGTCATATTCCAAAGAAGTAATGGAAAACTGGTGTGGGAATCAATTTTAAAAAAACCTGAAAGAGAAGGATTTACTTAGGGCTAGTCAGAATGGCTATTAGGAAAGTATGTCTTGTCAAACTAGCCTGATTTCTCAGCTGTTCATTTTGAGGCAAGGTGCCTGACAAAGATCTTTTTCATTCAGTTCTTTATTTCCATCTGCCTCTGAATTACATAACGTAAGGTGTCAGGAGCATTGGAGTTTAACTTCATACTGCATAACACTTTTTTTTTAAGAGTTGTATATGATATCAGCAGATCATTCAACAGATTATGAATTAGCTATAGGTAGATCGCAGCATGTGTTCCCAGTTTAATGGTGATCAGTACTCTGTGTTATTCAGCACTTCTGCATTGATCAAGAATTAAATACAGTATTGATTCTAATGTAATTTGCAAGTCATTCAGAAAGAACATGGATAAGTAGTGGACTAAGACAATCACATAAAGCATTCCTCTATTGCTTTGTAAATTCAAAGAATGCATTTAAACAGTGCTAAATGCAAAGTGAAAAGTCTAGAAAGAGGCAGCCTACGCTTACAGAATGAAGTATTATATCCTGGAAAGCTGAGATTCAACTGTGTAGTGTTGGATGAACAATTTGACATGCATTCTCTGTGGTTTGCATAACATTCTTCTGCTATGGCAAAAAAAAGGCATATTTATAAGACTGCATAGTCAGTTGAGGCTAGTACTGAAACAGGGCATAATATTGCCTTTTTTTTTTTTTAAAATTGACATCGACAAATCATCCAGAAAACAAGTCATTAACGTATTTAAAGGTGGAAGGAAATTCCTCACTGTGAGAGACTGGAACAAGTCCATCTATTTACTTTATTATTTAAAAAAAACCCAAACCAAAGCAAAACAAAACAAAAAAACAACAAACCAATGCAAAACAGACTGAAAGGGGACTTGAATGTATTGTATGAAACCTTCTTGTGGAGAAATATACTGAAGAGTGGCTAATCCAGTGTCAAAAAACTGAAACCAGACAAATTCAAGTGAGAAATTACAAGCAGTCTTCTAACATTGGCAGTGGTAAATCAATGAAGGAAAATACCAAGAGAAAAGGTGTGTTCTGTAACTGTTGATGGCTCTGGATGATGTGTTTGACTCAAAAAGCAAGATATGGTTCAGGAACATCCCTCATCCAGCCCAGAGCATGCCCTGCTGGGTGGAATCTCTCCATCTGTCATTTTGAGGTAAAATACATGATCTAGTCTCACTTTTTTGCTTTAAACTGTAAAAATGCCTATGTTCAACTCCTGGGGGCTCCTACATGCCACCACCCAACCGCAAGAAAATTTGTTGTCCAGTGGTAACTGCACTGCTATTCTTAACATTGTTTCCAGTATTATTCGTAACAAGGCACAGGTCTTAAATTAATTTATCGCTACAAAGAAACATATGCAGTGTCCTGTATTGGAGATCAGAGGTTGTTGGCAAACAAAAACAAAGGCATTGCTCCATTCGCAGGCTTATCTTCTCATTTTTTTCTCTGATTTAGAAGACATCTACATATTATTCTTAACAGTGATTAAACTGTAGCATCATTGTTTTTTTAATAAAACCCTATAATTTTGAACATTGGCGTGATTTTCTCATGTAGTTTTCTAGAACAGACTCTTCTTGCCCTAGTGGGAGTGATTTTGCCTATATACATTTATCTCTACTCTGTCCCCCCACAATATTATATCTTTTCTAATAGACAGAATTTCTAGAAAATAATGTATGTATCACATTTAAGTATGATAGACTCTAAATGGCACAAATATGCAAATCTTTATATTAAAATAGTTACATTGTAAGCTGAGGTTTTTAACACTTGAGCTCTAGAAACTGATTGTCAGTAAAATACTGGTAAAACAGTGTTCAAATTAGCCTCTAAAGGACTTTGGGTGACAAAGTGACTCAAGGCCTTGAGTGACTCAAGGCCCAAGGATTTGGTTTCATGCCACTGGTCCTGGAATTCATGCCACAGAGGTTGTACAACACATGCTATAAAGGCTAGGCTGGGACACAAGCTGGGAAAAGCACCATGGCAGCCAGCACAAAGAGCAGAGTAGAGGACTAAGTTGGTCAGATAAAAATATTAGAAAATATGAAACTACCTTTTGTTTCCCTAGATTTTTGCATACATAGAAGACTAGGCTTTCCATCTGACTGCCGTTTCTGAACGTACGTGTCCAAACCTTTCCTTGGGCAGGGACGACCAGCTCCCTTTTCTCTGACAGTTGTCCAAGAAGGAGCTAGTGGAGATGGCATTGCTTGCTTCTTGAACTGCCAGGTTCGATGTCATCAGATGACATGGTATCACTGCAGAGAGTAATATAAGATTTTAGATAGGATTCAGGGGCACAAAAGAGGATGACTGACACCTCCTAATCCAGAAATTACCAGCCAGGGGAAAAACCTTAGTCAAGAGGGCTCAACTAGAGGAACGTATGTCTAGAAACATAAATGTCATGAAGTACCAGATATTTTGTGCAGGCACTACAGTAAAATCTTAATTCCGGGTTCTTAGACTTCCTAACCCTTATGGCATTAAATCGGAAACTGTATACATCTTCAATTAATGTATTGTTATCATACCTATGTCCCATCTAGTCCCATCCCTGTTTTAGGTGTATTGATTAGTTCCAGACACAGTCTAAGCCTGAGCTCTTTCCAAAATCTAATTACATGTCTTCACATTGTTCCAGTATGAATTCAGGCTTCTTGGGTAATGCACATTGACAGAAAAGATTTCTAGCATTTGTGCCCTCCTCATACTGTCAAAAAGGCAAATGATATACACAAGAATGGCCAGGACATGTCAAGGTCCATTCACACTTCAAATAAGCATACTGCAGAATGTCTGCAATGTCCCCAAGGCCCTCCCTTCCCTCCCTCATTTTTCTTCTAGATAGCGATAAGGAAAACAGATTTTGAGAATACATAGAAGCGTGAATTCACACACTGGATAAATGTTTTTATAACCCTTTAGGCAAAGCAGATTGACAGCTTACTCAAAAAGAAGCACTTCTAAACACAACGCTTCATTAACCAGCTAAAACGATAACTTCTTTCCACAAATAAAGTGCTATCTCCTTGAGAATTATATTCTAGAAAAAGCCTGCTGCTGACATTGTGCAAAATTGACAAAATATTTTGCTTTGACAAAACCTTGAGAACATTTCATTTTATGTTTCAGAGATTTATACTCATGGATTCATATTTTTAAGGCCAAAAAGCCCCATTAGATGTCTTGCATAACACACATCTTTGAATTACAGTTTCTTATTGTTGTTCAATTTTCAACAATTCCTATTCTATCAGTCACTTATCTTTCACAGAGGTGTCAAGTCTTGAGCTGAAGAACAACTAGGACTGTTATTTAATTTCTTTTATATTTTCCATTTGCTTTGAAAAACTTGCAACCAATTTCTTATCTTGTAACTTCAGTCATTTTTATGGACATTTGGAATATTCAAAATAGTTGAAAACAGACTGCACAGATTGCATGCTTACTGAAATAGCAGATAATTTTTGAATTCTGCAGGGTTAGTGGAAATAAAAGAAAACAGGAAAAGTTATTTGCAAAGTAAAAAGTGTGTAGATATACTTGGAGAGTAGCTTTTACTTGGATTAAAACCATTTGTGCTGTCCATTCAGGCTCGGGTTTTTCTGCTTCACTTTTTTGTAGATGTTTAGATAAATACTGGTAAT
Organism: Antrostomus carolinensis; assembly: GCF_000700745.2. Taxonomy (NCBI): domain Eukaryota; kingdom Metazoa; phylum Chordata; class Aves; order Caprimulgiformes; family Caprimulgidae; genus Antrostomus; species Antrostomus carolinensis. The sequence continues at coordinate 11,633 of NW_010300459.1, read as the reverse complement.
TCATGAACCATTTTATCAATCAGGCCCAACTTAATTCTGTGTATCTGCAAAATTATGTAGCCCTTCAGATGCCCAGTTGCATGTACCCACTGAAATCTAATACTTGCCTTCCTTGGAGGTATTTCAAACTAATCTGAGGTGACACTACAAGATAGAGCTTTTAATTGCTTAAAGAACATGATAACTGTGAGTGCAGACACTGAGGTTTTTTTCCTTCAAATCTGTACCTTTACACAGGAAATAAGTCAAGGTTTAATGCACATACTTTGTCTTTGCCAAATGGGCATAAAACTTTATGTACATAAAATGAGGATGGGTGCTGAATAGCCATCAAATTAAAACTTGTGAACTGAATCCAGATCTTGAATAAAACTGTAGTGAAACTTCTACAGACCAGCAGTTAGAGTAGATGTAGCTAAAGATTTTTTTAGCAGTTAAACAAACTATTTCAAGTGTCTCTTTATTTTTTCCTCTAATGTCAATTTACTGGGATGCTCAAATGCTTAATTGATATGATAATATGATTTATATTTGTTTGCCTATGGGTAAAGTTTTATGCAACAAGGGAATGATAATAATTGAGAAATGTTTTGGATAACTTCCTTACTGGTCTTAATTTGTGGCTTTAAATAAGACCATAAAGGAAAGGTTTAACAATAGCTGCTTTAATATGACTTAAATACTTCATGGACTTCATCCAGGATATGGAATGCAAGGAATTTCTGTACTGCCTTTCTAGTGTTCAGTGGAATGAATTAACATAAAAATATTTGCTGACAAAAATGTATAGTCACAGACTACCAATATATATTCACCAGTCTCTGCTTACTAGTAGATTTTTATCTTCTGCATGATAGATGAAATTAGACTCTGAAAAGAACTATTAATTACTTTCTCCCATATGTTAATATGCCAACAGACTCAAATGCAGTTCTGTTTTCTCCGTTTTTAGTATTAGTTTTCCATACACTTCAGGTTTTTCCCACATTAGTGTGTATTGGGTTTGCTTGGTCAGGTTTTGGTAGTGGGGAGAGCATAGGGGTGGCTTCTGTGAGAATTTGCCAGAACCTTCACCCATGTCAGACAGAACCGATGCCAGCTGGCTCCAAGACAGACTCGCAGCTGGCCAAGGATGAGCCCATCAGCGACGGTGGTAGCACCTCTCTGATAGCATGTTTAAGAAGGGGAAGAAAAAAAAAAAAACAACTGCACAATTGCCTCCAGAGAGAGGAGTGAGAAGATGTGAGAGAAACAACCCTTGCAGACCCCTTGCAGACCCCAAGGCCAGTGAAGAAAGAGGGGGAGGTGTTCCAGGCACTGGAGTAGAGATTTCTCTGCAGCCCATGGTGAAGAATATGGTGTGGCAGGCTGTCCCTCTGCAGTCCATGGAGGTTAACACTGGAGCAGATATACATCTGCAGCCCATGGAGGACCCCACAGTGGAGCAGGTAGAGGCCTGAAGGAGGCTGTGACCCCATGGAGAACCCACACTGGAGCAGGTTTGCTGGCAGGACATGTGACCCCATGGGGGACCCAAGCTGCAACAGTCTGTTCCTGAAGGGCTGCATTCTGTGGAAGGGACCCACACTGGAGTTGTTCATGAAGAACTGTAGCCTGTGGGAAGGACACATGTTGGAGAAGTTTGTGGAAGACCATCTTCCATGAAAGGGACCCCATGCAGGAGTAAGGGAAGAGTGTGAGTAGTCCTCCCTCTGAGGAGGAAGGAGCAGCAGAAATAATGTGTAATGAACTGACTGCAACCCCCATTCCTTGTCCCCCTGTGCCACTCCAGAGGAGTAGGTAGAGAAATGGGGAGTGGAGTTAAGCCCAGAAAGAAGGGAGCAGTGGAGGAAACGTGTTTTAAGATTTGATTTTTATTTCTAATTATCCTACTTTGATTTGATTGGTAATAAATTAAATTAATTTAATTTATTAAATTAAGTCGAGTCTGGTTTGCCTGTGATGGCAATTGGTGAATGATCTCTTCCTGTCCTTATTTCGACTCACGAGTCTTTCTTTATATTTTCTCTCCCCTGTCCAGTTGAGGGTGGGGAGTGACAGAGCAGCTTCGGTGGGCACCTGGTGACCAGCCAAGGTCAACCTACCATATAGGGATATTCAGAGGTTTAATCAAAAAGCCATTTTCTAGAATGTTATGTCTATTTGTGCCCAGTGCATTATGCTACCTAAAATACCAAAATAAGGAGAGAATTTTAAATAAATGTGTCAGCATCTGTCTAACAACTCCTTTATCACACCCAGTATTGAGAACTTTCTTTTAAAAAATAAATTAGAACAAGTAAATTATTAATAAGTAGTACATATGTGAATAACAGCCTGGAAATTATTCTAAGCAATCTAAAACTTGACTGCAAAACAATGGATTAACTGTTTAGAAAAACATCTAGTAATCCTTTAGTTACACCTTCTAAACAATATAAAACACACCTGAAAAGTGTGTTTTACAGAGTAACACATTTGAACCAGTTTACACTTGAATGAGTTTGCAATGCTTAAGGTGTACCTCAGGTTTAGCACCTAGAAAAAGAAAAAAAAAACAATTTTAGCAAAAGATGTTATGCTGAGAACACATTCAGTGGCTCTGCAAATGTGCAAAGTGAAAATGAGCCTTGTGGATATGATTACAAATTTCTTGTCTATTAGAATAAAAGTTTTACCAAATTCTTATTTACAATCAGAACTCAGGATGCACCTGGGGGGGAAGTCATCCGAAAAAACTTTGACTTAACTTGTCATACTACTACAAATTAGCCGAAAATTGTTTCTGCTTTATTCATCATATTTAAATTCAACTGAAATTAAAATCAATAAGAAAGACATTGGCAAAAATTGTAATTGCAGTTTCTTTAGGAGGGAAACAAGGTTTAGAAAATCCAGATTGTTTTCATAGATTATGTTTAGAAGCCTAAATATTGTGTGGGTGTGCCTTAGCAAACATCTGCCCAGGACAATAGATTGCTGCCCAGTTTTAAGAACAAGCAAAGCCTGCCATTGTTTATACCTAACATTTTAACAATGGTTTAAAGTATTATGTTTGGAATATGGAAAATACAATCATATGGAAAGGATTAATATTTAACAATGTAAGATACTTTTATCACATGTTAATTGTTTTACACAATGCTTGTTTTAATTAGATAATAATATTAAAGGAAGTAAAAAAAAAACCCATATGGCTAAATTTTTCAGATAATTTAGACATAGAAGTATATGCATGTGCAATTATTGCAGCTGCATGAACAAATCAGATAACTGTATACACAGACATAGTGAATTACACACATTTGCAGATATAATTATCTTGTCTGTATATCTGTTAAGATCATTTTCTACATGTACAAATTAGGTGTGCAATTGCATTTGCATTTTAAACATGCATACATATGGCTTAATAGTCACAAAATCAAGCTCAAAATCCTTAACCTACCATTTATGAGAGACATTATTGACTTAACATAAACATGAAGAATCACAGTAATGGAAAGATGGAAAGCACATGGAAGTTCCTTTTACTATATTTGTAAATCTTTGTAGGCCTGAAGAAGCATTCCTTAATAATCTTTACCTGTGTGAAATTAGTCTTTACCTTTGTGAAGCAGACAAGCATGCTTTTCTGTTTTGTCCAGACAAATATTTTTTTCCCTGCAATATTGCAGAGAGAGTTATGGTCAGAATTAACCTTATGAGTTCCTGTCCTGCTCCTACCACTGCAATGTATCTTTTTATTTGGATGTATATTACTATTATCTGTTGTCAAGAACCAGTCTTCCACTGGTGTAAACTGTAATAGGATAGCCCATTGTGGCCAGTATAGCTGTTTCCTATGTTATAATAAGTAAACCCTGTTTTTTGACACAAATCAAACCTGCTGATTATTTCTCTTTGTCTTACTCCCATTGTTTTGCTTGAAAATTGTGCAAAGCCTAACAAAGGTAATTATGCACTGCTTCTGTACTGTTAAAGCTGGGGGAATTTGCCACTTTCCTTAACTAAAACAAGAATGAGGTTCTAGCCTTCTTTTTCCTAGAGGATCTCTCGGCTAACTGTCTCCATCTACATATATGTTCTGAGATCATTGCAGTAAGTGAGACAATAGTAAAATAACTAAGGCACTAGGGAAGAGCAAGAGGACTGAGTAATTTTGGAAGGGTACTATTATGTGGGTCAGGAATAAATTACATGGAATGCTGAGAAAATGGGACTGATCTCTTGATGTTTGAGTCTTGCGTGTAAGGAAACTGTCTTTTGACATTCTTAGTACATCAATACGCATTAAAAAATATCTAGCTCTAGGAATATATTCTCCTCTTTCTGAGAATAATCTGGGATATCCCAAATATCTGCTAACCATTCTGTCCAAAATGGTCATATTATTTATTTTTTATAGAGTGTCAGTGTTTGGAAGTCTACCAGAGGTCATATCTCTGTTGTGTAAATGAAAACAAACAAACAAAAAACATGCAAAGTGCCTCCAAATGTCAGTTTTGTAGCATTCCAAATACACTGAAACAGCTATAACAACAAAATCTCATCTTTTACTAGACTTTTTTTTGCTATATTTTTATTTGGTTTTAGTATTGAGTTGATCATCTTAAACAGCTGTATTAATACAGTCTCTCACATTTTATGATCTTTTATTACAATTTCAGCACGTAGCACTCTCAAGTGTCCCTGAACAGGGTGTTCTCAATATTAATCTATCACATCTCTATTATGTCAGTACTTTTACTACTTTCATGCATATACTAGATCATTAAGTGCTTTTAAGCATTGTTCCAAATTCTTTCCTAAAGCTGTTGAATCTTCTAACATTCCAGCCAAAGTCTAACATTCTGGCCAGAGTCTTAATGTTGATTGAATCCACGGGTAGTCCCAGTTTATATAAGGCAATGTTTCTGCCAGTATTACTACTTGACTGAATAGTACAAAACACAAGTGTCACTACCCAACATTTCTTCTGTAACTTAAGTTTCTTTATTTTTACATTCACTTTTTTTACAAGCATGCTTACTTTAAAAGTCCCATAATATATAATGCATTAGTATCATAAAATGGTATGTTAATTCCTCATTTATCAAACACATTTCAATTACACTATTGGCTGGATATCACGAGCACTGAATCACCTCTCACATACCATGTACTATTTTTTTTTATATTTCAGTCAAGATCACAACCTACTGAAATGTAGATAGTAAGCTTGTATAACAGAGAATGATTTAATTATTTATTCTAAAAGTTTAATGAAAAATTAACACAGAAAACACTCAGCTGTTTGACACTTGGTTTTGTCTGCAGAGAGTTCACATGCACAGCTCAGAGTACACATCTTTGTCCAGTGTTAGGACTAAGCCTTCTTGGAGGCTGCTTGCTTCAAAAATTGCTTTACAAGCGTACTGAGAGCACACACGAAAAAGAGCAGTATGATCTTTTTTAAAAAAGCTTTCATTTTAATTTAATGACCATAAATCAAGACTTGTAAAATAATTTAGAATTTATTCCTCCTATTCAGGTCTCATGATAAAATCAAACCTTTTTTTTTTTTAAAATCCTTTAGTAAGCAGATATAGTAACAGAACACCAGAAAGCTGAACTTGGTCTTTTAATTCATGACCTTTCAAATACTATGTTAACACCCTTTGCAGGTAATGCCTGCATCTCTCACTCACACTGAAAACCCTGTGATCAGAAAGTTTTTTCTGTGAAAATTACTGCACAGAGAGGGGAAAATTAAAGTGCAAGAAGGAAAATAACTAGGCAGAACAATGAGTTTTTCATGCAGGTTTTTCTTCTGAAGATACTAACATAGAATGCCTGAAAAACAAAATACATAACCCAGTTAACACTATATTGTTAATTAGGAGTTGGTTCTGCATGGCAACAATAGTTTTAGATTTTTCTCCTCCCATCATTTCTCATTTATGTCTGGGGAGGCAAGGAGAGGCAGAATTAATTCTTTGGGATCCCCAAGCTAAAATTTCTGAAAAACCTGAAATATTTTTATACCTTTAAATTATTTTTAGTTGTGATTCTTACATATGTATACCTTAAAATATTTGTATGTACACAGACAGTTTTAGTATTTTTATCATGAAATATAGAAAATTTTGGAACATTTGTAGGAACTATGATGACACTTTCAATAAACATTATAATAGAAAAAATAAGGTAATGGGAATCATAAAAACAGTATCACTCAAAACTACATGAATGGGATTAGGAATAAAAGGAAAAGGAGAAGGGTGAAGATAAAAAATAATTTTAAAAGCTTTGCATTTACCAGTATTTGTATAGTATTGTAGCTTTGATTTGTTATTTTGCCAGCTCATAAAGATCAAGAGAGGGCCCAAGGGTCAGTTCCTGTGCACTGACATGACTGAATCAAACTGAGGACAATGGGTAGATGTTTTTACAGTTAAAAGGGGAAATAAATGATTAAACTTTTACATTAAAGTTCAATGTATGACTTGCAGAAAGTGTCAGGCTGACAACATTGAAAACCAAAATCCTTGTTTAGCCACAGAATAGATATTACTCAGCAGCAATTGCAGATACTAGTTCAAATTTTTCTGCCAGTTTGAAGAACTGGATGCAGTATTCCAGTCCCCACCTGGAGTACTGTGTCCAGTTCTGGAGCCCCTCAACACAAGAAAGACATGGACCTGTTAGAATGAGTCCAGAGGAGGCCACGAGGATGATCCAAGGGCTGGAGCACCTCTCCTATGAGTAGAGGCTGAAAGAGTTAGGGCTGTTCAGCCTGGAAAAGAGAAAGCTCCGGGGAAATCTTATAGCAGCCTTCCAATACGTGAAGGGGGCCTACAAGAAAGCTGGGGAAGTACTTTTTACAAGGGCAGTTAATGACAGAACAAGGGGTAATGGGTTTAAACTGGAAGAGGGTAGGTTTAGATTAGATATTAGGAAGAAATTCTTTACTGTGAGGGTGGTGAGACACTGCAACAGGTTGCCCAGAGAAGTTCTGGATGCCCCCTCCCTGGAAGTGTTTAAGGCCAGGTTGGATGAGGCTTTGAGCAACCTGGTCTAGTGGAAGGTGTCCCTGCTGATGGCAGGGGAGTTGGAACTAGATGATCTTTAAGGTCCCTTCCAACCCTAACCATTCTATGATTCTATGAATTGGCACAGTATCTCTGATTTCTATAGAAAAGAACTGCTTCATCCAAGGAAAAAGATTTTACTGCCTTCTATCTTATTAAAAAGTGAACAACCTATTACACTAATAAACAGTCCAGGTACTGTTTAGGCAAAGACACGTAAAATCATAATGACTTTTGTGATTTTCTATTTGTGATGACTTTTAAATGCACAAAGTATCAAAAAACCTGGTTTTAATGTCTTCATCCCATCCACAGAAGATGAGAGTCAACTTTTTTAAAAAAGGGTGTTCAGGGAGGCAGGGAGAGGGAAGAAAAAGGACAAAAGAAAAGTAGAACAGAATGGACAGAGTTTTATACAAGATTCATTTTTTTCTGAATAGGAATCACTGATTATACAAGTTGCAAGACTGACTTACAGTTTTATATGTCCTCTGATATAATTTATCTCTATTCTCTAATATTACTGCCCATAACTGACCGACTTTATTACTTTTTTTGCATCAAATTCAAATTCAGATCCCATTTTATTGTTTGGTTTTTGGTTTTGTTTTGGTTTGTTGTTTTTTTTAATTAATTTCCAGTTAGTGTTCTGCCTTGATGCCGTCCTTCTCCTAGAGAAGTCCATGAACATGAAATTCAACAACAAATGAAAAAAGTTTAATTTTATAAAGAAGTTAAGTCTAATGAAGGTGGATCATTGCATGGTGATGATTAATCATTGTGTTCGCCCATCTGTGAACTTCTAGAAAGAAAATTCAGTACTTGGTGAAGAGGAGGTTGAGCACAAGACTCTCAGAGGCCTTCTGACTCATATAGTCTAGCTGTCTGTTATTTCAGACAGACATATCGTATAATCTCTTTTACAAACTAAGTAGATTCTACCTTAAAATTAATGAAGTTGATTCCATTACTTCTATTAGGACATTCCTCATTCCTCTGATAGTTCCTCTAACTTCTAACTTAAATTTTATAATGACTCTTTGTTTTTGTGCCAACAATGTCCTTTAGATTAATTAGTCTTCTCCCTCCTTGCTGTTTATTCCCCTCCAATGCATTTGCAGAGAGCAATCATATCTCTTCTCAGCCTTCATTCTGTGAGTCTAATCCAAGGGTTTTTTTTATTTGCTATTGCAATGCATGAGCTCTAGTCCACTGATCACTTCTGAACAGAAATTCCTTTTAGTTCTTCAGCACAGAGACTTCTTTCTCTGTTTTAGTATTTTATACCATTTCTATTACCTCAATTATATTTTGTGTCAGTAATCTACTTCTTCCTGTAAGATATCCCAGTCCATTTCTGATTTGATGATGATTACCAACTTTGTGTGTTCAACAATACTTAATAAGCATTAGCAACTTCACCACAAAGAGAAAATAAATGAAAGTGTTAAGTAAGAATGGTTCTAGGATTGATCCTTGAGGAATTTCAGTCATAACATTCTTCAGTGTTTTTCTTGGTGTTAACTTAGTGTCATTTTCTTTTCAATCAGTCTCAGGCTTATTTTCCAGTCTCAGTACTAATTCCTTTTGTTGGGTGGTACCATAGCATGCACTTTAATGAATTAGAAGCAGATTAAATCTACTGTTTCTCCTGTCTAGAAGTAACAACTCTTTTATAAATGAATGATACCTGGCTAGATTAGCACAATCTACCTATAACAATCTAATTTAATATTTGCTCTGTTTTCCACAGAACTCCACATATTTCATTATTCTTTTCCTAAAATTTTTAATAAGCTTACATAAAACTGAGGGTGGAGGAATTATTATATATTTGTCCAAATTATTTGCTTCCTCCTCTTATTAAATATGCGAACTATGTTTGTTATCTTCCACTCAGATTTGCTTGAGTCACTAGGCTGTGTGCTCTTTCAATGTTCTGGGATAGCCAGAAGCAGAACTTCAGTGTAAAATACGGAATTTAAAGGCCATAGGCTCATAGTCCATCTCTTTTTAGCAAAGTATTAAAATAAGTAATTGTATGTCTTTTTAGATGATTTATACACAGGCCTAAATTCAAAAACATCCTTAAACTGAATAAGTTTCTATTCAGAAATAGTACTGTTGCATCTCATGCACAATACATACACCACAAGTTAAGAATTTACCTGCTACTTAATGCACAACATGTTTGCTTATTATGTAGTTTCATACCTATTATTTTTCAAGATTAATAAGATCACGGATCTTGAGTGCACCAGGGAAAGGATTACTTAGTGAGTGCTTCAGGTAATATAGATAAACATAAGGCTTTAGCCATCAGCTAACCTGAAGCCAGTAAAAAAGGAAATCAGTTATGAAAGCTTATTTACTATGCAGCCTGCTAACCCTTAACTTGTAAATAAATCTCATTCACCCAGCTGAGATCAGAAACAGAATATAAAAAGCTGTGTATTTCTGGATCTCAACAGTGATGAGTATTTGAATTGCTCTTTTATCACAAAGGTGAGAGATAAAATCAAACCAAAAGAAAAAAAAAAAAAGTCCATTAACAACCTGCTTCACACTTCATTTAACAGCAAGCATCAACAGGCACTGGTTGTAATGGAGCTCACACTAACCTTTCTTGCTTTCTGTCAGCTGTCCCTTTCCTGACAGGGTAGGGGGAGGAAAGAGGAGAATTAAAAAAAAAAAAAATACTGCAAGTACAAGTCCCACTCATTTAACAGAGCTTAATGACAGTTTCTTCCATACTGTGAAAAAAGCCCCCAAAGCAAAACCCAACCAACCAACCAAAAAAAAAAAAAAAAAAAAAAAATGGAGAAGGAATTAGCAGAATGCATAAATACATGTGAAGAAGAATGCCACTTTGTTATCCTATGGATCTGTGCAACTGCCCTATTCTGGAGCTTTACATAGCAATTATTATTACATATTACTCACTGTATAACCTGGAGAATGTCTAAGAAGTCTCAACTACAGCAGAGTTGCTTCAGAATTAATTTTATGACTGAAAAGGCTGCCTGAGAATGCCCTCAAATAAACTCCTTACACGTGGGCTCAAAACAAACCTGAAACTGTTGTATTTATAGACCCTTTCTGGAATAAGTCTGAAGGAGGCTGCGTGTTCTACTGTTTAGAGCAAAAGAACTGGGAATAGGCTTTCAAAAGGATACCAGGTGCTACTCTCAGTAGTGCCATTGACTGCCCTCTTTATGCCTGAAGCTGCTCAGCTGTAAAACTGAAGGCTTTTTAAAAATAAAATCAAGAACTCTGAGAAAACCAACAATAGCATGGTTTCAGGCAGGTCATGAAGTCAGCTGATGGCAGTTCTATTCCTGGCTCTGAAATGTACTCAGCTGAACCTGGAGCGAGTTATTTAGAGCAAACCCACACCATGCAGCTCAGCAGAGAGCACTGAGCCAGCTCAGAGCAAACCAGGTTCAACCCCAGAAAGAAGATACCTTCATCAGGATACTGTTCCACCTGAGCTACCTCACTAATTAGTTCTAATTTGGGCTAATTAACCCAAGCATACAGGCTAGATTAAATCAGCTATACTGACTCACAGGCTCAAGCTAGTGTCTTTGAAAGGCATTGCCCTGTGTTCGAGAGTTATACCACACTGGAACTACACAGGATCTCTCTATGGCAGCACAGAATTTTGCTGTAAGATGCACCCTGAAATCACAGTACCTAGTAATTGTGTACAAATAATTTTTTTCTGTTTTGGTTAGATTATTTTTTTGTTTGGTTGGTTTTTGTATGGCTGACTGGTAACTAAGATTTGTTCGCACCTCCTTCAAAATAGTGCTAGAAATTATGTACAAACTCAGACTTAACTAGCAGATATTGATTCATTTTTTCCCATAGTAGTGGTGCAATTGCCGTAACTTTGAACAAAAACAATTGTTCCAGTAATAAAGTTAATATGGCAAATAAAAGCTAAATAAAGAAACATATTTCTAGTGGACGTGAAAAGGGTGTAGTTTTTAGAGTCAGTCTCAATAATTAAAAGTTGTAAGGTAGATGAAAATAAGCTTGTTTTAAAGGAATTTTTAGGAAGTTTGAGATTAAATCAAGGAAAAATATGAGGGACTTACTATTCAATGCCACATTTTTCTTAATGGAGCACCTGAGCTCAGTGTTACCACCGCAATCTTCCCCCATTACCCTGAGGTCTACACACATGGACTGGCCATTGATTTGAATGATCTGACTTAAAGGAGTGAGAGTTGCCAAACATAGCCTTTGGTTCTCTTCCAGTGCTCATGTGCAAGTTCTAAGAGCAGTCAAGACGCTAATGCCAAACCTCACCCTGTGAATCAGCAATTGGGCTGCTCCCTTCCAGAACCATCAAAGGCCCTCTCAGTCAATAACAAATAAAGAAGTGGGAACCTTAAGTATTAGCTGTGAGGGAGTTTGTCCTAATGTTTGTCATAGAAATCAGATTATTCTCAAGACCTTTTTAAATGTTTTAAAATCATCTAATACGGGATCTTCCACTTTTGCTTGGATATTAACCTCACGAAGTTCAACAAGTTCAAATGCAAGGTCCTG
>NW_010300458.1:0-7564 GCF_000700745.2 Antrostomus carolinensis | reverse complement strand
GGGCTCACGGTAAATGAGCGGGTAAGAGGCCCCCGCCGCCCGGGGGCTGTGCCAAGGCAGAGGCGATGCTCCTGGGAGGCTGTAATGCCCCGTGCGGTGCCTGCCGTGTGTTCTGTACATTCGCATTACTTATTCTCCTTGAAAAGTAATAAGAAAGGGCAAGTTTGGCTTGTTGTTTCCTCATCCCTGTCCTGACAGCTGCAAATCATGGCCAGGATGGATTAAATTATGCGGAGGGACGCAGGAAGGGAGGTTAAGAGAGAGATGTGCAATGCAATACACTTGGCGTGATTTGCAATTTAGATTCTGTTGTATTGATTACTGCATAATCCGGGGGAAAAAAAATAAAAATAATAAAAAAAATGCAGTTGGCAGGTCTCCGACTCCAAATATTTCCAAAATTATTATACATTTTATTAATCAAGGTCAAAGTAACCTCATTTGGCAAGTCTTAATGACAGCATAGGGTATGTGTTAACTAAAAATCACTTCACAGCGAGGAACACCGAGACAGGTGTCAATGCGGTGGGAGCCGTGAGCCGTGTGTGGGTTCCAGGTGCCATCTACCGGGCAAAGCTCAGGCTACACCGTGACAAGCGCATCTTTAGCCCCGAGCTTGCCTTCTCCCCTCTTCCCCCCTCAGCATTTTTATTTTTTAAACCTTTTAAACACTTTTCACTTTGGCTTGAGACTCGAGGAGGACTTGTGCAGTGCTCCAGTGCTTTACTGAACTGGAGGACAGAGTTGTCTGTGACCGTGTATTAAAGGCTGGATGAGGCTTTGAGCAACCTGGTCTAGTGGAAGGTGTCCCTGCTGATGGCAGGGGGGTTGGAATTGGATGATGTCTAAGGTCCCTTCCAACCCAAACCATTCTATCATTCAAAGGTTTAATGTAAAAATACTTGCACAAATTTCTCTATAAGCATTAAAGAGAGAAAGACATTTTGCAAGGTAACTACAGTGCAAAGCTCAAACAAGATTCATGTCAAGACCACTCCCAAACACTTAAAAAAATAAGGTTATCTTGAAATAGGATATATTGTGCAGTAAGACCAAATAATTATTAGAAGTCACAGTACATTGAAGTATTAAAAAAAAAAATAAAACAAAAAGAAGCCTGAAGGAAACACTAATATTTACAATTTTGGCTCATAGCATGAGCTATGCACTGCAGTCAGTGCCCGTCTTTCTGTTCACTTCACAGGCTCTGGACTGGAGTCAGACCAACTGCCCCACCTGGCTTTTCTGAGTATCTTTTACGTTTGACAACTCTGAGTCTGTTTTTCAATTACTTTGTTTCAGCATTGCCCCAGAACCAGAAAGGATCAATCCATCACACAAAACCAGAGTCCCTACCTGGGCAGCTCCTCGTGCGTAGCCCTAATTCGAGCAAGCAGGTCCCTTCAGGACAAAGAGTAAGCAGAACTGGCTTTTTGGATCCTGGGCTAATAAAAACACACATTGTTCTGCAAACTCTGCAGTCTTTTGTGAGCTACAGTTCTCGTTTTCAGGCCCCTTCTCTTTTTCTTTGATCTGTTACAAAGCAAAGCCACCATGCATTTTAAATTAATTTGTTTTATATTGCATCAGATCACAAACACACATATGGTCATTTTCTCTGTCCTTCCTCTTCTCCGTCTCCCTCTCTCTTTCTCCAACCCATCTCCCAAGGCTGTAGATTTATAGACAAACAAACAGACTTTTTTGTTGGTTTCTTTTCAGTGTTGTTTCACTTTAATAGGACCAGTGGGAATTGGCCTACTTAATGAGAGAAGCTTTGAAACTTTTTTGTGAATAGATCTTATTCCAAACTGTGAGGAATAGGCAAGACCTAAAAAAAATATTAAAAACCCCCTTAAATCTGAACATAAGGGTTAATCAATTACTTGGGCTTCCACAAGATACAAACCATTCTTTCTGGATAATTTTGAATGTGTGATTTCTAATACATTTAATAATATGTTCTCAATAACCTACAGTTTCAAATAAAATTATTTTGAAACATAAGACAGAGCTCTGTCAATTTTGAAATATTAAATTAATATCTTGGCAATTTTGAAAAAGGCTTTGAGCACTTTTTAATTTGAGGAGATAATTTCAACCAACCCTTTTCTACAAAAAGTTTTGTACAAAAAAAAATTCCTTTTTTTGATAAACCAGTTTATTAAATAGTTTCCAAACCACTCCACTTCTTAACTTCAGTAACTACTGCTTTTTCATTAAATCAGCATAAGAGAGCAAACCAAGCAAGCCAGCAGTTTCCTGAGACCATATTGGATAAATCCAGAAATCCAGCTCTGTCCCAAAATATAATCAGTGTTACAGTGCTACAGTCAGTGCACCAGATAAAGATAAATCAGCACCTGTCAACTAATGAGGAAGAGTTATCATTAAATTACCCCATAGTAACAGTTCTTTCTCCTTTCCTCAAAAATCACTTTTAAAAACCTGCTTTCAATGCCTATTTTGAAAGACTGCTGTTACAAAATAAAACTTCCTGTGCTAAAAATTCTCTTCAAATTCTTTCTCCAGAACCACATCCTAACAAGACAGCAATAAAACTGCATACATTGTGAAATATAAAAATACTTTATGTTAGCAATTAACAAAAGGGCTTACTCTGGGTCAGTTGTTCTCTGTCTGTTGACACAGCAGAAGCAGCCTCAGTGAAGACCTGCCAGGAGCCTCTGAACCACTGCTATAGCAGAGGTCCAAACTTTGAAGTTCACCAGAGCCCTGGAACCAGTCAATGGGCTGGATGTTTACTGGCAACGATACCTATTTATTTTGCAACTTCACTTTCGAGTCAAGCAGTGCTGTCCCCTGCCCTCGGTCACACACCCCTCATCATAGATAAATGTCCAAAGGAACCAACTTTATTCTCTTCCTTATCATTCTCCAGGACTTTTCCTCTGTTTCCCCCTCCACAGCCTCCTTTTGCACTCTGGTTTAGGGCCCAGAGCCTGCAACCTCTGCTGTGCAATACCCAGAGCATGCTAGAAAACCCGCACCCCACAACAATCTTAACATGAAGTATCCATCATTCCTGCTTCCACCACCACTGCTGACCAAGGTCCTTCTGCTCCCCTGGTCTTCTCACCATGCAAAGACTTCTCAAATTACCACTTGCTTAGCCTAGGGTGGGTTACTATGCTATGATTTTTGCAATTTACTTCTATTTGCTCTCACACTGGAAGAGAGGCTTCTTTTCACCCCAAAATATGTAGAAAGACCAATAGGAAGCAAAGCTCAGAATCTCAGAAGCATTAAAGCGTATAATTTTTACTGAAATTAATAACAGCAAACAACCTACATAGGACTCGGAGCCAGATACGCAAGGATTTCAACTGGGAAATCAAGTCCCTAAATATGTGTCTTTAATGCCTAATGATCTTAACTTCTAGTTTTTCAGAAGTTAAAAACACTGAATATAGAGGGTTTTGAAACACTGTTCAGTTTTTTCAAAATGGATTCCTGGGTTCACTTTTCTGGTATTAATAGCATGTTAAGAAAAAAAGTTATGTGAGGGTTTATAAGGAACAATGTTTGCAATATGTTTAATTCCTTTTGCCTCCATAGAAAGAAAAAAGAAAATTGTTATTCTTCCTACATAACTAATTCACAGATTTTCTTTGAGGTGGAAATATTTACCATGTGAGCTATTCTGTTATGAAGCACAGATAGAAAATAGTCATCTCAGTATATTTGAACAGATTCATGACCATCTTTGTTGCTATTACCTAGTTACTGGATATGTCCGTTACATTTGCTCACAAACTTGGAGCCATAAGCCCTAAAGTGCCACAAAGTGTGAGGGTATTTGGTGGGAGATGGGAAATAAAGAAGAGTAACAGGCTTGGGAATCACTAGCTCTGGAGTTATACAGTATTAGGGATAGGGGAGAAGGGTGGTCACAGGCAGAATTACCTTTGGTAAGTTTCCTTTATTGCCTACTCAACTCTAAGAAGCAGGAACAAAAGCAGATGCCAGTCCCACCAAAAAACACCACCTAAATGAACGTTAACACAGGATCAACTGCAGGACTAGAGGAGAGTGCTATGCAGAATTTTGCTGTTTGTTTAAATGTAACCTTGACTAAAACAATGCTGTTGATTTTGACTAAGCAAAATACTCCAGGGGTCTGAAGAAGGGAAGAAACTATAACCAGTTTAGAGCACAAATCTCTCCAGCTGCAGGAAATATTGTCAGCACTAATCATTTAATCATATTCAAGTGACGTAAGTTGTCACCCCGAGTTTGCCTGAATGCATACATGGAGCAAACCCATTTTGCATGAAATCTTCTTTATAGGCACAGTAGTTGTCTCCTCTGTGTATTAAATTTTTTGGAGCTTCTCTCAACTCCTTTTACCTTACCTCCCCAGCTAAAATGCTGAGATAAATGCCCATATTTCCTACGTGACTGGCACTGTCAGAGGAAGAAGGGAGTGATTTAGTAACTTAAGGCTACAGAAATGTTGTTTTCAGCCAAAACAACAATCAAATTCCAAAGTTCTCTGAGATTTGATTCACGGTGTTTACAAAACTGTGGTTCTGTGACCTCTGCTTATCATTGCAATCATAAATAACTGGCTGTGTCCCTCTGCTCAATTTTTGTTTTCTTTATCCACCCTATGTCTGTTACTTCATCCTTAAATTGTACATTCTAAGGAACAGAGATCACATTTTCAGAATAATCAACTAATACTGCAGGACTATATGTGAGCTGATAGGTGCTTCTCTAATAGAAGTAATGAATACTCAGAACAGTAACAGCAAGTTGAAACTGAAATACCCCTTCTGTGCCTCCCCTGCAAGTAGTTAACATCAAGTTACTGTGGTTGGAGTTTTACTAGTACATGGGGAAAACAGAGAATCAGTAATCATACAATTATTTTCTAACGCTCTGCTCTGCACTCTTCTGTTTACAAAAAATATTAAGCACTTTGCAAATGTAATGCTTGGAATTTAACATGTAATTTAACCACTATTTTACCAGCTTTGAATGTGATGTGCTTATTTTAAGTTTAATGGAGCCAAAAATGAATACAGTAAGAAAAGTGTAATCTCAAAATATGCCCTAGTATTGAAGTAGGCACCTTATCACAGAATCACAGAATGTTAGGGATTGGAAGGGACCTCCAAAGATCATCTAGTCCAATCCCCCTGCCAGAGCAGGAACACCTACATGAGATCACATAGAAAGGCGTGTTTTGAATGTCTCCAGAGAAGGAGACTCCACAACCTCCCTGGGGAGCCTGTTCCAGTGCTCTGTCACCCTCATCATAAAGAACTTTCTTCTCAAGTTTAAGTGGAACCTCCTGTGTCCCAGCTTGCACCCATTGCCCTTTGTCTCATCATTGGTTGTCACCGAGAAGAGTCTAGCTCCATCCTTGTGACAATGCAAAAATCCATGTCATTGCATATTAATGTATTCCCATGGAAGAAATCCATAGGTGTTTAGTCTGAACAATCATAGAAATCCTAAAGAATTTTTTTCATTCTGACCAGTTTTGCTCACAATTTTTTGTATAGCTATTTTTTCAAGTCATGGGACAGAAAGAGAGAGTTTTCTTCTGACAAAAGAAAGTTGTTTAAATATTTTATAGGAATTTATAAAATGTAATAACCAGATTCTTTAATAATATTTTTTAATAAGCCTAATTACAAAAAAAAAAAAAAAAAAAAGAGGTGTGTAAAAGCCTTCAACAAATGAAAATTACAATCAGCACGAGCTTTAAAGTCAAGCTACTGGCAAACATCCATATCTAATAAAAGCAACTTTCCCAACACTCCCCACCAAGAACTAACTTTCCGTCTCACAATATCCCCATGTGCTTAAAAAGCAGCTGTGACAATTCTAAAGCATGTTGTGTAGCTAAAATATAAGACATCAATTAATGAACTATGTACCCCTCAATCTGAATGGGAAAGTATGCCACATATGCTTAGATAACATCAGAAATAGAAAAGTCATGGGAAAGGAACTTAGAAACTGTATTAGCCTAAGAAATCTAAGATAAAAATCTACCCCAGACCTCTCAGGGCACAGGTCTTTGAGGCCTTTCACATAACCAAATTATTTCAGCATTCGCAGTGTTCAGGGGCAACTCAGCCCATGATTACTCACTTAGTAAGTGTCTTTTTTTTTTTTTTTTTTTTTTTTTCTGGCCTATTTCACCTTGCTGGAAATGCTGGTATTCTGTACTAAGTACTGTTTGGGACTGGGGGGAAAGGTGGTAGAGGTTAGGAAATTTCTCATCTGTATAATCTCAGAGGAAGTGGATTACCTCAGCAGCTGAGATCCTGTACTGGCCTCAGCCTCCTGTCCTGTGGTTTTGATAATTTCAAGGCAGAATTTCAAGACAGGAGGTTTTTGTAATGCGCTTTCATCTGGGTTTTCCCTTCAGCTTACCAGAGCCCACATGCCAACCTCAGTAAGGTGTAGCTGGGCTCCTGTGAACTCAAAGGCTATTTCTGGAGGGAAGGAACAAGCATATAGTAGAGGGGATGGGAAACTTTAAATACAGAGTTAGGGAGAGGAAAAGCCCCACTGCTCTATCTGGTTTCTGAAAAGACCGTACCTATACTAAGGACATTGAATGAACATATTTTGTTAAGAAAACAAGAAGTTATTGTACTTACAAAGAATTTGAGTTTAAGAACGTAACCTTTGATTACTTACTGGGTAGCAGCATTTGTGTTTGTCTTGTCTACAGTTTGCTTTTGGGTACTTTTGAGACGTAATACACATCTTTAATACTATTCTTTTGTCCATATGTTCCCAATTATGCCGAAAGATTCCTAGATTTTAAAGATTAAAAAGATGACCCCTAAATTCAGCATTGCTGTACAACAGGCCAGTTCTTGAATGAGAGGTCAGCAAATACAAAAGAATATAAGGGGAGGCTGGGAGAATAGTGAACAAGAGAAAATGTACAAATTTCACAGTAATAAGAAAAAATTAAGAATTTCAGAGTTTAATAATTAGAGTGAAAATCCATCTTCTATTTTAATTAACAATGAAAGAACTCTCCATAGGATCTACTTTTTTCATCTAGTCCAAATGTGCAAAACTAGAATTAAAAATATATTTTAAAATCTATTTTATATATATATTTCAAATGATACCCAGGCAAACCTGCTTTCTCTTTTTCTCTAATGCATCTCTTCAGGCATCATTTTTTCCTGTGTTGATCATTCAGGGTACAGTTCTGTGGGATTGAAGCCAGTTGAACTTCTGTTGTTGGCTCCAATAGCAGCAGGTTAAGACCCAAAACTCATAATCTCTCTGCAACTGTCTTGATATTTCTATCTCTTCTGGTGGCAAGGACCTGAATACAAACAATAAATTCAGGGTTCTTTATTAACTTTCAAACAGTAAATCTTGGAGAAGAACCATTAGCCCTGGAGACAAAGCAGTCCTTTATTCTGACTTTGCTATTATGCAAATACATTTAATAGATTTCTAATCTTTATAGCTATAATATGCAGATTGCCACTTCCTTACAAACAGGATTACCTCACCTTCATTCCCTCAATCACACAGAATCACAGAATGTTGG
>NW_010300457.1:15236-21538 GCF_000700745.2 Antrostomus carolinensis | reverse complement strand
ACACCCCCCTTCTGCTTCCCGCACCCCTCTTTCATTTTATTCTTATTATTTTTCATTATTTGACCCACTGAAAGGCTGAAGAAGAGTGAGGAAGGAGCTGGGAATGTCCCTGTCACCCCTACACAGCCCCCGCTGCCCCCCTCTTCCATTTTATTCTTATTATTTTTTTATTATTATCTTGTCCACTGAAAGGCTGAGGGGAGTAAGGAATGAGTTGGAAATGGACCTGCCACCCCTGCACAGCCCCCACTGTCCCCTGCACCTCAGAACCTCAAAAACTTCAAAGCTGGAGGAAATGCAGAGAGGAGGGATGAGGGCACTGTGATTTTTTGGGGTGACATGGAAAAGGAAGGTGCCCATAAGGGTGCAAAAGGTCCACCCACCCCACCCCCTCCCCAGGTTTTGGTGAGCTGCAGTGTCTGTCTGCAAAGGGAAATCAAGGCACGGGTCCTGCAGGAAGGTCACCCTTTCCCCCCACACCTCCTACTTTAACGGGGCTTTGCCACCCCGTGCAGGTTTTCACCCAGTTACCCCAAATTCCCAGGTCCTCTCATATGGGAGGGAAACTGGGACCCAGTTTCTGCTGGTGGGTGCTTGTCCAGTCAGGCTGGGCTCCAGAGTGAGCTTTGCAGGGGACATACGGGGCAGGGATGGGGCTGGGGACAGCCCAGAGGGGTTGTGATGTCCCCAGTTGGTCCCCACTGCCCATCTGTGGGACATTAAGAGGTAAAGGGCTGGCCTGATGCTTTGTGGTCTTTTTCTTCTTGACACATTTTATGGAGCACTGTCCCATCCTGCAAAGCCACCCCAGCCTGGCTGGGATGGAAGCACCACTGTCACATGCTATTTCCCACTAAACCCAGTTTGGTGCTCATGAGGGCAGGAAAATCATCTAATCACAGACTGGTTTGTGCTGGAAGGGACCTTAAAGATCATCCAGTTCCAACCCCCCTGCCATCAGCAGGGACATCTTCCACTAGACCAGGTTGCTCAAAACCTCATCCAGCCTGGCCTTCAACACTTCCAGGGAGGTGCAGCCACAGCTTCTCTGGGCAACCTGGGACACTGTCTCACCACCCTCACACCAAACAATTTCTTTCTCGGATGTCATCTAAATCTACTCTCACCCAGTTTGAAGCCATTACTCTGTGTCCTATCACCTGCCCTGTCTCAAGTCCCTCCCCACCCTTCCTGGAGCCCCTTCAGGTACTGGAATAACCCCAGAAGAGCCTTCCCCTGGCTAGGACAAATGTTCTCCAGGAGGTGATGGACCAAAAATCCCCAGTTGGACCTCCTTGCTCAGTTCACCCCTGCAACCTGCCCCGAGGAATATATTTAGCCGCTCGATTCCTTTATGATTCTGACCCCCTGACATGGGCTGCAGAGCTGCAGCAGCTCCGCTTTGACTGATGGTGGATTTCCTCTCCCTGTTGCCAGAAAGCCAGCGGGCTGGGGTGTGAGATGAGAAGATATTTCCTGGGAATGGCTGGTTACTGCCCCATCTCATCCATCCACAGAGAGGAAAAACCCAGCACGGATCCCAAGCCGGGTGTTTGTGCAGGTAGGCAGCGATTGACCACGTGCCTGGGTGTTCCTATTGACTCTTGTCGGATTACAGGTGACGGGGAGAGCGGTGCGTAACTGTAAACTACGTGGGGGTTCAGGATCTGCCTGGGTTTCCTGGTTGTCCTGGTTTTGCTCAACTCATGAGCAACCAGAGAAGGGCAACGGAGCTGGGGAAGGGTCTGGAGCACAAGTGTGCTGAGTTCCCAGCTGAGGGAACTGGGGTTGTTGAGCCTGGAGCAAAGGAGGCTGAGGGGAGACCTTGTGGCTCTGTGCAACTCCCTGAAAGGAGGGTGGAGAGAGGTGGGGGTGGGTGTGTTCAACCAAGGAACAAGTGACAGGACAAGAGGAAATGGCCTCAGGTTGCACAAAGGGAGGTTCAGATTGGATGTCAGGGAAAATTTCTTCACTGAAATGGTTCTTAAGCATTGGAAGAGGCTGCCCAGGGAGGAGGTTGAGTCCCCATCCCTGGAGGGATTTAAAAGATGGGTAGATGGGGTGCTCAGAGATATGGTTTAGTAGTGGACAGGTGTGGTTGGACTCAATGGTCTCAAAGGTCTTTTCCAACCAAACTATTCTATGATTCTATGAGTTTCCTTGCCCTTTTCTTTCCAATTCTCTCCCTTACTCCCTGGGGAGTGTGTGTGGGGGGGGAGTGAGAGAGCAGGCTGTGTTTGTCTGCAAACCAAAAGGGTGAAACCACCACATCTGGTCTCTTCCCCCTGCTTTGCCCAGGAGTGGGATCCCTGTGGTTCTGGTTTCTCATGGATTACAGTGATTTCAGACTCTGGAGAGGTGGCAGCTGCCAACTTCACTCGCAGCAATTGCCCTTTCTGAGCTTTTTTTTTCCCCAGGACCGAATTAAAACCCCGCGGAAGCAACAACATTTTCCAAAGGAACTGATTAAATCTATTAAGTTATTTACAAGTGGGTTTGATCAGAGCTGCGTTATCTGGGAATACAACAGGAAGGCAACTTCTCTTAAATCTAAAAGGCGCAGGAGATTTCCTGGTCTCAGGACAGATTTATAAACCCTTTTACACACACAGAGGCAAATAGCTATTGCCTTTCATCTGTGTTTTGGAGCTGTGCACACTCCCAGGGACAGTCCGTGCCGTCCCGGGCTTTGCACAGCAGGCTCCGGGTTTTTTTTCCTCCGTAAATCCCGTCTCACGCCTTGAAGTGCCAGGACAAGGCAGGGAGAGAGGATGCCAAACCCTCCATCCTGCTCCGAACAGGTCTCCTGGGTGCGTTTTAGAGATGGGTGTTGCTGCAGAGGTTGGCAGCGAGAAGTTGGGAAGAAAACCCTGTAATATCCTTTCTTATTTTTTAATTCTTTATTTTTTTTAAGTAGGGGTTGAAGTGCGCTGAAAAAGAGACTGCCCAATGTTGTAAGGTTTTTAATTTGAATATGGTGTTACACCCCTCAGTGTTATTTTTTAACCCTTAGGATGCACAGGACCTGAATATGATCATAATTATAAAAACACACCTCTTTACTCGGGGCCCTGGAGGCCAGAGAATTTTTAGTAGCAGTAGTAGAATATATCCCCTCCAGGGAAAAGAACATGAACTCCACTCCAACCCTTGTACATGACATGGGGCAGTGCCTCCATCCTGCATTTGTGAGGTGGGGTGTGAAAGGAGGGTGGAGAGAGGTGGGGGTGGGTCTGTTCAACCAAGGACCAAGTGACAGGACAAGAGGAAATGGCCTCAAGTTGTGCCCAGGGCAGTTGAGATGGGATGTGAGGAAGAATTTCTTTGCTGAAAGGGTTCTGAGGCATTGGAAGGGGTTGCCCAGGGCAGTGGTGGAGTCCCCATCCCTGGAGGGATTGAAGAGTCGTGTAGACACAGTGCTGAGGGACATGGGTTAGTCGGGGACTTGTCAGTGTTGGGTTCATGATTGGACTCAATGATCTTAAAAGTCTTTTCCAATCGAGGCGATGCTGTGAAAGCTCTTGGAGCAACTCACCAGGTCTTCCTGATCCTCATTATTCCCTTTGCACAGTGAGGGTAACACCCCCCATCTCCCTCAGGTATCTCAGGGGTAAATAAACTCTCATGACATTTCAGAAATTTCCCAGGACTCCTGTGTGGATAAAACCACCACAAAATATTTCTCATTTGGATTTTCTCCCAGGCTGGAAGACAACACCTTCCTAGGGGCCTCCATGCCATATTTTGAGCACAAACAATAATAAACACTTTTTTTTTGGTTAGGTTTTTTTATTCCCCTCTCTTCTCCTTTAGCACCTGGCATTCTGATCGCATTAGTAAGATGGGTTTCATTCTGCACCCTACCTAAAATGCTGGTTAAACCTGTCCTGTAGGAAGCTTTGCATTACATAAAGGCAGCTGGGGCCATGTGAAAATGCCACCTTTTAATCGTATCAGGGTAATTAACAGCAGTCTGGGGAAAAAAAAACCCCAAAACTCTTTATTTTTTATGCTTACCTTCCCTATTTTGGTGCAGTGCTTACCTGTATCTGGGGCACGGGAAAGAGCAGAGCTCTCCCAGGGTTTTGAGAGCAGGGAAATTACGGTTAAAAGCTACGAGCTAAAATAGATCGAGTAGACAAAGGGTGGAAGAAGAAAGCTTTGTTCTCCCCATTTTCACGGATGGGGAACAGTAGCAGCAAGTCCCATGGGTCATGGAGAAAATCCGTGGCTAAACTTGGGTTTTTGTGCTGTATAAGTGAGACCATCCCCACTCTTTAAAAAAATATTCCCTTTTTCCATGGATCCGACATCGGGTGTTCTACTCTGCTTGCAAACAACGGGTTTTCACCAAGTAACCTCCCCCCCTGCCACCCTGTTTCAGTGACATTAAAACGTGTGAGAAAGTGCAAATCCTAAATTAGCTCAATATTCACGTGTTCCTTAATTATTGACAAAACTCTTGTCTCCCAAGGGCAGTTTTTGCAGAGCCAGCTGGGGGTTCCCAGCAGAAGAGCCGTGCTCTCAGCGGTGCAGCTCCCAGTTGCTTTGCCACCAAGACAGAAGCACCCACCTTGCCCACCCTTCCTGGGTCCACCAGGTTTTTTCCAGGGACCATTTATTTACTCGGAGGAGAAATGAGATCTTTCCCCTTATAAAGCCCAAGAAATGTAGAAAAATAAATAAATAAATAAATGATTCAGCATGCACAGTCACTGCACTGAGTATTTCTGCTCTTATTATTTTTAAAATGCAATTTTAAGTTACAAATATATATATATATATATATATATTTTAGTCCCTTTAGGTTAAAAGGGATTAGCAAAATTTCCCCCTTACACTTTTAAAATTTATAAAAACGGATGAAGATAAGAAAATAATATCTTTGAGTGACTCAGAAGAAGAATTTAAGTTCTGACTCACTGAAAGATTGAGCTTTAATTTGGCTTTGAAACAATCTCCCCACTTCTGCCACCACAAAAAACTGTATATTTTTACCATCTTCACCAGTTGTACATCACTAAAAGCACGTTTATACGAGCAAGTTTGCTTTTCCCTGCATGGGATAGCTACAGAGCCTTGGTTATTGTCCAAGCACTCTGTGAGCTCAGATTCTCGGCCGCTAACACTGTGCGGATGAGATTTATAAACCTCAAAGTGCCCAGGAATGAGGAGGAATCGAGCAAACGATTGCTTCAGATGCCAGAAATCCTCACGCTGTTTGAGGACACACTATTACAAGATTTTGTGGGGTTTTTTTTTAAGACAGGTGTGATGTTATGCAGCATTTCCAATAGATTTTTGTGTGGTTTTCCTCTCTTCTTGGAGTTTCCTTCCTCCTCTTAGGGCTGGCAGGTTTGGAGGTTTCCTGATGTAAATTGTGTTTTTTGAAGGTGGGTGTTTCAAGAACTTAAATCTTGTGTGTTTAAATGGGAGAAAATTGGTTAATTACATTGGTAGACTCAGCTAATTTTCTTTGCCTAGAGCTGATTATTTGAAAGAAGTCAGCAGCAGAAGTCCTGTTTGCTTAAAGGAAAATTGCATTAATTGAATGTAATGCTGAACTGGATGGGTCCCCAAGTGCATTACTCAGGTTTCACAAAGTAGATGCATCTCAGATACTATCTAACGGACTGAAATTCACATAGACGTAAGGATATAGGTTCTGAAATATTAATAGGTTCTCTTGAATCTTGCACTTACTAGTATCACCCATCTATGCCCAGAGAAATTGTGGATGCTCCTCCCTGGAAGTGTTCAAGGCCAGGCTGGATGAGGCTTTGAGCAACCTGGTCTAGTGGAAGGTGTCCCTGCTGATGGCAGGGGGGTTGGAACTGGAAGAGCTTTAAGGTCCCTTCCAACCCAAACCAGTCTGTGATTCTGTGATTCTACAAAATAACCCTGGTTGTTACTCCTGCTTTACACTGCTTGCGTGTAAAGTGCTAGAGCAAATACATCTTGGAAAGAAATTCAAAGAACGGTGCCTGTTCCACACATCTGGGATGTCACACGGTGTGCACCAGTGAAATCTCACATCCTTGGCTTGAAGGAAGGCTCTGCAGAGTTGGACACAGCAAGAGCAAAGCAGCTGAAGCCTATAAAGCTCACGTAGACTTTGGTCCAATGCTGGTAACAAGACTACAAGCATAAAAGTCGGTATATATATATATATATATATAATCATAGAATGGTTTGGGTTGGAAGGGACCTTCAAGCTCATTCAGTCCCAACCCCCCTGCCAGCAGCAGGGACACCTTCCACTAGACCACATTGCTCAAAGCCTCATCCAACCTGGCCTTCAA
>NW_010300457.1:0-15222 GCF_000700745.2 Antrostomus carolinensis | reverse complement strand
GGGGAGGCCCAGCCACAACTTCCTTGGCCAACCTGTTCCAGTGTCTGACCACCCTCACAGTGAAGAACTTCTTCCTAATATCTAATCTAAACCTGCCCTCTTTCAGGTGTGTGTATATATATATATCTGTTTACAAAATTGCAATTGCAAATCACGTAGCTTGGCACGTCAGCAGCCTCTGCACCGACAGTTAATTTCAAGGCTCAAATCGAATCACAACACTGGTACCTGCGAGAAATGGAAGTAACTCAGGAGGAACCACCTTCTGCATAAGGATCCCAATGCAAAGGGAAAATTTTCTCCTGTGTCACTGGTGACCTGGGATTACTGAAACTGTTTTAATACCTACGGTGTGTGCGCATCGTTCTCGATTTGGGAGTGAAAGCGGAGTGGCCACCCTCCTTTTGCTTAGTTTCTAGGTGATTTCACTGGGAGGTACATAATTTTGTGCTGCAATGTGTGAGTACAATGGGCAAATATATAACAAAAGGCTCTGCTTTGTTTAAAAGTCTTATTTTCACAGAAATGAAACCAAGTCAATTTCTTTGTGCCTACATTCTGCTCATTTCACCATTTGGGTTATGACGCAATTCTTTTTCTTATGCTTTCTAAAACAGAACACTCTTGCCAAACCAAAGTTTGGTTAAAACTGGACTCACAACCCACTATAAACAAAAAAAAACAAAACCCAACCAACCCAATTTATTACTTTGAAACATGTTCCTGTTGTTTCAGTCATTCATTTCACTAGACAATATCTGGTAAGAAGAGGTTTTTGTTGAGTAGAGCGAAGTTGGGTGAGCACTAACACACACAGAGCAGAGCAGCAAGGAGAATTCCTTGTTTCAAATGTTAGTTTATTATAATTTTTTTTTTTACAACCCATTTTCTGCACATGCTATTTCTCTTTGAGCTTGAGGCACATAAAAATCCTACGTTTCCTGGGATAAAATGAAATTCCCACTTTTTCTTGTATAAATAGAGAATCTTCTATTTGTGGCTGGTATTTCAACCTGAGCCAGATTTAAATCTTAGGTATCCTGTGTTTAACTGTAGGAACAGCATAAATGTAAAGATTTATTCCTGGTTTTCTTCTTTCTATAACTAGCACTGGAACGTGGCCAAACGCACATAAGAATTAGCACATAGAAACTCGAAGAAGATTAATACAGAGAACAAACAAACAAGCCCAGCAGTATTTGGAGAAGGAAACCCTATTCCTTGACTAGCAACTTTTAAAATTGAAATCCCAGAGAGACTGTAACGTTTAGCTGCTTAAGAGTTAAAAAAAAATCATTGGAAACAGTCAGGCTTTTGGCTTCTACTAACAAAAAAACCCCAAACTCATGGTGGACAAGAAATTAGAAGGGCTGCTTTGCAGGGGACCCACAAAACTTCAATGTAACATGAAAAATTAATTTGCTGTCATCTTCCATTGAGATTATTTGTTTCACCCCGAGCACAGAGCTTAGTCACAACTCTACAGCAACCTCATGGTATTAAGTGGTATTTCCTTTAAGGAAACCAGGGAACAAGCCCAACCATAGCAGCATCATAATGGTGAATATTTGTATAGTGCTGAAAAGCAAACGCTACAAGGGTTAAAAACTACTGGCATGCCAGCAGTGAAACACAGAGAAAGGTATCTTGTTCTCCTTTACAGTAAGTAAATTTTGCTGCCATGAACGAGCATGTCTTGAGGGCAAGAAAGGTGCATTGCAAACCAAAATATCTTAAAAAGGAAGAGTTCAGCTGTGACTAAACCATCTGAAGCCATGTGGACTGTGTGCTGCAGACTGAGTTTCTCCCACTGGACAATAAAGGCAGCGTAAGGAAATTTTTTCATATTAACATCTGCATCTTGACAATGTTTTTCAAACCACGTTAAGCAACTCAACTGAGCTAACACAATACAAAAATGTCCCCATGTTATTCAGCAGAGCAGGCCGATGGGATGTTTTAGATTTACACTGATGAAACACAGCCAGGGCTAAAGTCAAACGAGCAGCTAACGGATTGGAATTCTGGATAACTACTCTGGATTATGCCACAAGAACTGGCTGGCTTTTCAGGGTTGTGCTGTCAATTTGTTGTGGTCAAAGTAATATCAGAACCAGACTCTGAGGACAGTGAATGCTTCTTCTGATCCCACCACTTTTATTTCCAAGCTCACCCATCTCTTCTGAGAGCTCCTAGCTGAGTGAGATTAAGATGCAAAAATCAATGCTGAATGTTAAAACTCTCATACAAAACTGCTTATGGTTGTGCTGAGTTCCAGCATTACTGATTTCCAGGTTTACATGAAGAAACAAGCTCTAACTTGGTTATAAACCTAAATTGCAGATTTTCAATGTATAAATGGCAATACTCATCCATCTGACCTGCCACACTTCTAAAAACTATTTGGTCTCCTTGTTCCATCCAAGATGACTTTTTGAATTCCAGATGCACCACTGAAAATATCCTGAATGTTGCCTGGGAACCAAAGATTTATGATTAATAAAGGCACAGCTCCTTTAGCTTTGTTGTAAAGTTACACTTGCTTGACAATAGTTAACTACTGGCTAGGAAACAAAAGAAGGGGTTTTTTTTATTTCGTTCTTTAGTACTGACAGTCAGGCATAAACCTTTAATTAGACTAAGTATTTTGGGAAGAAACAATATTCACTTTATATGTAAAAGGAGATCAATGAAAAAAATTAGACATGACTTTGCACAAATCAGTGGGAAAAAAAAAAATACATACAGCTTTGCAAAACCCCTCCTTTTTCCAGAAACAGAGCTGGGCTAGCAGAAGTGAAAACAATGGTGGCTTTAAGAATAAAGGCAATAGTAGGGTGAGGTTGTTTTTTTTTCCCCCTCTCCCTGGATTGAGAAAAACAGTCAGTGTGAAGAAGCAGAGAGTAATTCACGGGTTTTCAGTCTTAACCACAGCAGTTAAAACCAGGCCTGATTTTGCTTGCTGTTACCTGACTTGAGTGGAGTTGAACCAGAGCAAATCTGGGCTGAAGGCAGCACAGGGTCTGTTGTGGTAGAACACAGCTCTTGTGAAGCCACTGCAGTGAACCGTCTGCCATACTGGAAGAGGCAAAGCCTAACTGGTTTATATCAATTCTTGCTTTGTCAGCCTTGGCTCTAGACATGCAGACCTTTTTAAGATGGCACTATAGCTCATGTTGGCCTGTCACCATGTTCTCCCTTGGAAGAATTATATTTAAAGACAGTCTGTGGTTTCAGTTGGAGGTAGAGCAGTGTGCTAGAGGGTTACAATGTGATGTCTGGCTGGTGTGTTTACACAGACTTCTCCAATATGTTGAAGTTCAGATCAACTCAGAGTCTCAGCTTGACTCTAAAATGGTTAAATGTGCTTGCAGTGCTTCTTCTTTTTTCTCTGCCCTCTTTCAACATGCTCATCTGTCTCCTCTTTTTGCACTTTGTGTTTCTTCTTACGGTGTTTCTTTTGCTTTGCCTCAGAGTCCTTTAGGCCAATATCTTCCCCATCAGGTACTCCTGTATAAATTTCCCCACTGCCCATATTTTCATCACAACTAATGCTTTCCCCTTCGTGCTGCTCTTTATGCTTCCTTTTCTTTTTCCCTGAGTGACATTCATTTAATGGAGTATCCAGTTCCTTTCCATTCAAGCTACCTATCTTAGGTTGTTTCACTTTTGGTTGCTCGCAAAGCTCTATACTCTCTACCTCGTCTCTCTTCTGCTTCTTTTTTTTCTTTTTTACTTTGGTTTTCAGTTCTTCTGAAGGCTCCACAGCTTTTTCAGCTGTTGGGCAGGAATCATCTACCTTAGTTTCTGTTCCATTCTGGGATGCCTTCAGTTTTGCCATGCGCTTAGCAAAGTACTCCTGTACAGTAAGAACACTCTTCACGGTATTGTAACCATCCTCAGGCTCAGACAGACAGCCGTTTCTCTTCTTCTCTTCCTGAGACTCAGCATTGGTAATATCCTCCTGCAGGTGAACAAAAAAGAGCAAGAGTGAGAATCAGAAATAACAGCTTTAAAAGTAAGGTTTATGGTTTTTTTGCACAGTAATAAGAAAAACATTTAAAAACCATGCAGTGCTTTGAAAATCAGTTGTATAGACTTTGGTAGAAGTCAGAGGCAGCCTTTAATGCAAAAGATAACAGAGGTTTAGGGAGATGGGGTGTCACAGAATGACAGAATCACAGAATTGCCTTGATTGGAGAAGTCCTTTAAGATCATGGAGTCCAACCATGAACCCAACACTGACAAGTCCCCTATGACTAACCCATGTCCCTCAGCACTATGTCTACACGACTCTTCAATCCCTCCAGGGATGGGGACTCCACCACTGCCCTGGGCAACTCCTTCCAATGCCTCAGAACCCTTTCAGCAAAGAAATTCTTCCTCACATCCCATCTCAACTGCCCTTGGAGCAACTTGAGGCCATTTCCTCTCGTCCTGTCACTTGTTACTTGAGAGAAGAGACTGACCCCCACCTCTCTACACGAGGCAGCAAAAAACCACAGAACAAGACATTCTCTGTTGCTTTGAATTTCTTACTGTTTACTCTTTACTCCTGTGCAACTCACACACATTATGTATAATACTATCATACTTGGTGTATTACACTCACTTTGCAAAGGCACATGTCTCTACAAGATACAAAACAACATGAAAAATAACACAGTACGATGCCTGTGGCATAAAGGAAATCCCATGCCCGGAATACCTCTAACAGCAAAGTGCAAGAACTTATGATACACAGAGCAATCCAGCATTGATGCATCTCTCTTCCATCTTATCTGATCTTTAGAAATGTTTGTTTCACAGCTGGTTTACTGTCATTGTGTCCTAGATGTTGTTATTTAAATATGCTCCATTTGATCATACGTTATCAGATGGCAAAAAACAACATCAGAGGTTAGATCTTACAAGGCTTCAGCATAGACAGAATAAATAGCTGCTGAACTCTAGCTGCAGGTGAATATCCATAAAAGGAGTCTAGGATCTAGAAAGCAAATATAAAACAAAAAGCAAAGTGTAGCTCTGGAGATGGAGGTTATGTATGGCATGAAGAGAATTGACTCTGAAAAAGCAACAAATGCAACAAGATGAAAATAGATAACTTGTTAAAGTCTATGTGACTTACAAAATAAACAACCCAAAAAGGCAGCTGAAATTCAGACTTGTTTACATGGACACCAAAGCACTCAAAAATAACCCTCTGTGGCACATCCTTTTTCTTGGCAAAGTCACAATTGACTCTTGGAAATGTCCCAAATTTTATATTGCTTTGTTTTTGGGTTGTTTTTTTTTTAAAAGCCTTGTACGAACTGCAGGTAATCAAGCACACCCCCTTTGATGGGAAAAGCTGAGCAGGTAAGAATTGTGTAGAATCTTTGCTGGTATGTGGCCTACAACACAGTTCTTGAACAGGAGGTAAATCCACAGCTATTACCAGTCAAATGCAGTGAATATGACAGAGAGACTTCACTTTTTCCATTCATGAATGCACGGATAGATAAGAGCATCCACTCTACCCATGCATCTTGTACATGTACTGAAGTGATTATAAAATACAACTAAATCAGAGCAATTATACTTCACGCCCACTTTCACTGGCATAAACTGATGCCCAGGGTGAAGGCCAGTAGCAAACTGGGAGATATAAAACCACTTATCTCAACACTTTATAGTTATTGCATGATGGTGTAGATAAGTGATCTGTCTCTCTTCAGGGCATCATTAAACTTGCTAGCTGAAGTGGGGTTTATTAGGGTTTGTGATGAAGGGTTTTTGCAGGTCTGACTCCTTATGCATCCATAAACTTTATTAACATGAGGAGGAATGCAAAAATTTGTGTCATTAGTGATGCATTACGAGTAGCGATTTCCTCATACATCTGCTTTCAAGAGAGCTATTCCAGTGGAACAAAAGTAACGCTACACTTGAGATTCCAGTAATGTTTGTATGGGTACTTATAAAAATTAGGTACATTTCTCGTAGGAATACCTTGTCGTGTACCTTCAAGGTAAGTTTATGAAGTAAATGAAACTATTTGACTTCTGGCAAAGAAATCATAGAGTCATAGAATGGTTTGGATTGGAAGGGACCTTAAAGATCATCCAGTTCCAACCCCCCTGCCAACAGCAGGGACACCTTCCACTAGACCACGTTGCTCAAAGCCTCATCCAGCCTGGCCTTCAACACTTCCAGGGAGGGAGCATCCACAACTTCCTTGGGCAACCTGTTCCAGTGTCTGACCACCCTCACAGTGAAGAACTTCTTCCTAATATCTCATCTAAACCTCCCCTCTTTCAGCTTAAACCCATTTCCCCTTGTTTTGTCATTAACTGCCCTTATGAAAAGTCCTTCCCCAGCTTTCTTCTAGCCCCTTCAGGTACTGGGAGGCCACTATAAGATCTCCTCGGAGCCTTCTCTTCTCCAGGCTCAGCCCCAACTCTCTCAGCCTGTCCTCACAGGAGAGGTGCTCCAGCCCTTGGATCATCCTGGTGGCCCTTCTCTGGACTTGTTCTAACTGCAAAGAGATGTTGAACATGAGGGGGAAAACAAAGCATGTCTCTACGCACATCTCTACATATAGGTTACATTGAAAAGGGGAGAATTTTGACAAGACAGAATCCACAGAATAAATGGACTGAGCTATGTTTGTACTCACTGTCTTTTTAATAAGATACACCTCCCCACCCAAGCAAGCAGCGTTAGTGTGTATCAAAAATAGATGCCCTGCTAAAGCAGAGTGAAACAGGTCACTTACTTTTCCTTCTACCCGCAGCAGGATTTTGACACCTTATATTGCAAAATGACAAACAGTCTCCCAGGTTTCCTGCCACAGATGCCAGCCAGAACAGTTTCCCTCCCCACCCCAATAAGTAAAAAGTACTTGCAACCAGAAGACCGATTACCCCCTGGCCAACCAGGAAAGGATTTTCTCATTCCCTTGGTGACTTCGAGTCCTGACAACTTAATTACTGTAATTGAAGGCAAATATTACTTGAACTCTACACGTTTCTTTTATAAAACACATTAGGCATTAAAAAAAAAAAAAAATGTTCCTTTGGTTCAGCTAAGGAGTTCAGAAGGTATGCATGATCCCAGAAAATAAGAACCTTGCTCAGAAACTCCTTTATTGATAAGAATTTTAATAACCACGGGCCACTGAACACAGAACTAACAGGGCATGGAGACAAGCAAAGAGGTGCCAACCCTAGAAAACCTCTCAGTTTAGGAAAAGCTTATGTGAAACCATAAATCACCTGGAAAGGCTGTTAAATGCCAGAAGTGTTCCCCCTCCCATGATGTACCTGTCCTAGTAGCCATGGGAACACCACTGAACTCTAAACATGGGTTTTCTCTTAACTTCTCAACGGGAAACTCACGGTTTATGCAATTCCTCCCTTGCTTGTCTCAACGCATGCATAGAAAAGTTTTAAAAAGAAAAATAAGATATACATACTTAAATGTGTACTGTGTTACTGCAACTTCTGAAAAGCAATTTATTACACAAGATAAAAGAAAGAAACACTCCTGCTCCGCAGAACTGATGATCACGTAAAAGGGAAAGTTGTGCTGTAACTGGTGGGAAGCCTGAAGTTTGGGCTTTGGAGGAGATATGTTTGTCCACACCATGAGTTCCAAAATTGCCAATGAAATTGGGCTGAGAAAATGAAGTTAAAAGAAGCTGGGAATACTGGCCTCTAGGGAATTGGTAGGATGGTCCCAAGCAAGAGAAAAAGACTGTGTAAAACATGTTGTTAAATGTGGAATGATTAAGAGGAAACAATAGGAAAATTCAAGGAGAGGCTGGGAAGTGCACAGGAAAAGATGAAGGTCAATTATAGCCAGAAGTCCCCTGTAAATATCATCTGTTTATGTAATTACTTAAATGTATGGA
Source organism: Antrostomus carolinensis (assembly GCF_000700745.2). Taxonomy (NCBI): domain Eukaryota; kingdom Metazoa; phylum Chordata; class Aves; order Caprimulgiformes; family Caprimulgidae; genus Antrostomus; species Antrostomus carolinensis. The sequence goes on along the minus strand of NW_010300457.1, from coordinate 7,328 downwards.
AAATAAGCTGAAGCACATAAAGCACCCTAAGTAGCACCAGGTTTTTTTTTCTGCCTGCTTACTTCACTTGAGACACACAATGTTGATTTAATCACTAAGTTAGTACACTAAACTTAAGAGAGTGAAATCCTGGTTGCCTTGATTCCTGCAGGATCAGGATTGCATCTCTGAGGTATTGTACTCTCAAAGCACCTTTCAGCCACAGTTATTTAGTGAAGAATAAAATAAGGAATTATGGTCAATTATATAAACAATTCATATCACATCATGAAAACAATTTGACAATAGTAGAAGCCCAAAGTGGAAAGTATTTAGACACTTCATGAAATCAAATGAGCTTGAAACCCAAATATCTTTGGAGATTTAAGACCTTAGGTTGAAAAATTAAAATCCAAAAGGAAAAATCTGCATCCAGCTGTTACTCTGTGAGAAAAAGCGAGATACAACCCATTAGCAAACACAAAGGGTGCCAGTCCATAAGCAAGAGAAGCAGCTTGGATTAATTCTATGAAGTTTCCCTCCTCTTCATACTGCAAGTGTTTCTTCCTTAGCACTTAAAACTTAGAATAGGGAAATCAAAAAATCTACTATACAGTCTCAGATCTGCCACATACAAACTACAATTACTTAAGTAATTTAACATCTTTGCTTCCTCATTTGTAAATGAGGGGGTACTAATTCACAAGCAATTCTGTTAGCCCAAATTCATAAAAATAACACACAAGTACAGAAGGGGTGAGCATAAAGGCAGAATAAAGCTAAACTGTAATTTCTGTAGATTCTCACTTAAATTACAGAAAATGGGCTAGATGAAGTAAGTAGAGACTAAACTTCTAACTGAGTTACAAGGCAATCACACAACCATTCATAGCTTTAAAATGCAACAACCCCTTTCTGCAGTCTGGCTGAACCACAGTGATTAGCTACTTTCTTGTTGAGAAACCATAACAACAAGATTAATATAATCCACTTCTGTTTCTGCTACTTCAGATCCTGACGGCAGAGGTGCGTTGGTATGACTGCCCCATGCAGCGTACAAAACTTGACAGGCAAGAATTGAGGACATCCCTGTATCTTTCTAACCCAGGTCTAGCTGTCATGGAGAGAAGCACAGCAGATTATTCATGAAGAATCACTCTGGAGCTTTGCAGACATGAAGGATGACAGAGTCTTGCTTTAAGGAGTTGACAACTTAAAGTTAAGCGTGAGCATAAACATTTGGATTGGGATCAAACAGGCAAGAGAGTGAACAAAGACTTGTAGCATAATGAGTTTAAGCAGGATTAAACTAAATACATGCATAAATAAGGCCACGTACCATGAGTTCTGAAGTCAACACTGGCATAAGAACAGGTACCCAGGAGGATCTAAGGTTTTCAATTTACCTGATTAAGATTGGTATACTGCAGACAGCATCTTAAGAAGAACTGATGATGACAGGCTTCCAATATGGAAAGGGTTGATGCAAAGAGAAAAGGGGACAATTTTCCCTCTGTTTAGGAGGAAAAGGATAAGCAGCAGCAGATGTAGATTACCAACATGAAACTTTGCTAGTAGAAGAAATCTATCAGTTTATATGTGAAGCCTCAACAACCACTAGAAGTCTCAACCATTGAAAGCAACTCGGACAACTATCAGGAAAGAATTAGGTAGAGTTAATCCTTACTTGGAATGAAAAATGGAAGATCTGAACTCTAGAAGCATCTTCCAGACCTGTAATGCCTTTAACAGGGATACAATTTGACCTTCTGGTAATAAAAGAGGGTTTAATGAAAGACATGAAAAGCAGGAACACTAAACCTGGAAAGAAATGGTAAAAATTCAGGTCACCTGCAATTTCCTTCTTTTGTTGACCCTGGTATTCTAATCACCAGGATACCTCATATAACCATAGCAAAGTTTAATTTGACTACTATTTATACTGAATGCCAATATAGCAAGGAATCCACTTATGGCAAATGGAATGAAAATCCTGAATATCTAATACCTGGCCAGGCTGTATGATATGATAGCACTTTTTAAAAGGACAAGTTCCAATTACTATAGAGAAGCACTTTCTTGTTTGACTCCATTAAAATAAATTCTGTGCTAGAATACATTGAAAAATCAGCTGCTATCTTGCAGTTGGATATTAACTACTGTACTTCACACAAACTATCAGCCCTGTCTCTTATCTAGCAAGGACAAGGAGAGAGGTTAGGAAGTAATGAATGGAAAGGGGACAAGGAAAAACCTTCTTTTAAAAAATCCAAATGTTTTTTTTCCATGGAATTATGAAGATCTATATGCCTATCTCTGCAACCATCTGCCACTACAAAGGAAAGAGCAGTCAGACTGCTCCTCTGGCAATTAAAAATGCCAAGGAATTTTATCATAGTAAATCTCTTCTTAGAATAATTTTGAGGTTGTTCACAGAATCATTGATTGGAAGTGACTTCTGGAAGTCTGTAGTCCAGCCTCCAGCCTGGAGCAGGACAACTACTGCCAATGCTAGAGGAGATCAGCTTTTTGCAGGTGGAAATCTCCAAGGATAGAGGTTCCACAATCTTTCTGGATACTTGTTCTGATGTGGCACCATATTCTAGTGAGGAGGTTTTATTACCACATAACAGCACCCATTTCACTCTACTGTATACATCTACAGGTGCTTGGCTTTCAAGAACATTGTATCTGCTGACTCCATTTTTTATTTTAGTTTTAAATTCCATGGTGATGTGATTCAAATTCCCCCAGGCTGTCCTGTCATTTATATTTTTGCCAAAAGCTCATCCTTCAGAGAGTGGCCAATTTTAGCATTTTCATTTGTTCCTATAATTCACCATCTCTCTTGCTGAATGTAATCTCTAGGTATCCAAAATGTCATTTGCTTGTCATATAAACAACACATTTTCACAGTCGTACAAAGTACTGGATCCCAGCCTGTTTCCATCACTGAAACAGGAGCTGTACAATAAGCTGTAAGATTCAGCCAGGTTTTGCCTTCAGCCTGAAAAAAAAAACCCCTCAGCGTAACAGGAAGCAACAGGGTTGCAAAAGTGCAACGGATTAAATTTTGGCCAGAGACTTGATTACAATGATAGTCATGGGGATTCATTCCAGCTGTTATTATCAGATCCTGGTCAGTTGTACAGTACTAACAGTTATAATATTAGTAGTTACAACACCTGTATTTCTCATGTCAGCTTGGGAACCCCGATACTGTGACGCACAGAGCACACAAACTTCCTCCTACTGTTCTTACACTTTTCAGGAAAAAAAACCCCAACATTTATTATTTATTTAAGTTTCAGCAAACAAAGGCAGAGAATAAAATCCATGAGCAGCCTGTGAAAGGTTAAGTGAGAATACACACAGTGAGATAACGTCCAAGAGATGCAGAAGACTGAAGGCACGTAGGGAAATTTTTTGAGTTAAAAAATCAGCACACTACAGAGAAGAAAAATTCTTTTCATATCTTGAAAGAGAGACATTTAGATATCCCTGTGACATCTCATTTCACTCTAGCTACACTGCTGAGGCCAGCAAAACCTCTTTTCCTTTGCATTTCCTTGCAAATTACATCTGTGCGTTAGACTGAATATAAACAAAACTAAAGGAAGAGATTTCCCCTAGGATCTCTCTATTGGCACGATACAGAGATCCAAACATAGTGACTTCATCTTCCCAGAAGCACCTCAATCAATTCTAACTGTTCTGTTCTCACCTTGAACAACAGAGGAAGTATGGTCCGGCAAAGCGAGCGCAGGACTGGGAAGGTCACGTTTCCCAAGTTCTCTTCCCAGCTGGTGAGAAACCCTGGAGAAAATGTTATTCCTTCCAGCTCTGGTACAGCCTATCAAGGCACAAAACATGCCTTAGCAACTATATGAACCTCATAGCAGAGCTAAGAGTTTCATGAAGTGTTTGCAAAGCGCTTTGCGATTCTTCAAAGAGGTATCACAGAAGTGCCAGGGACTCTGCAAGAACTGAAATAACCCCACTGTTCCACTCACCCGACAGCGCTGCGTGGCTGTGACACTGAACAGTGTCACACCACGATTTTTATCTGTTCTGCGATATCCTGCTCTGCTCTGCACTGGGGCGGCCTCACCTCCAGCACTGGGGGCATTTTGGGCAACACAGGAGAAAAAATATCTGAAGCTGCTGGAGAGTGTCCAGAGGAGGGACACAACATTGGGGAAGGGTTTAGAGGGGAAGGGTGTGAGGAGAGGCTGAAGTCACTTGGTTTGTTCAGCCTGGAGAAGAGGAGACTGAGAGGAGATCTCATCATGGTCTAGAACTTCCTCCCAAGGGGAAGAGGAGGGGCAGGGGCTGATCTCTTCTCTCTGGCCACCAACGAATGCCAGGAGCAGAGGAAATGGCAGGAAGATGTGGCAGGGGAGGGTGAGGTTGGCCATGAGGAAAAGGTTCTTGAGGCAGAGGGTGGTGGAGCACTGGAACAGGCTCCCCAGGGAGGTGCTGATGGCACCAAGCCTGACAAGATTCCAGCAGCATTTGGCCAAGGCCCTCAGGGACATGGTGTGAATGTTGGGCTTGTCCTGTGCAGGGACAGGAGTTGGACTCCATGGTCCTTGTGGGTCCCTTCCAACTCACAACATTCCATGATTCCATGATATACCCATATATAATCAAATCATCAAGAGACTCTCAAATATAGTATTTTAAAGAAGTAGGTAGGACTATAATAACTTTATCTTTAAGGTCCCTTCCAACCCCAACCATTCTATGATTCTATGATAATAAAATCACTGCAGACTGTTTTTTTCATCCTGTGCCCATACTCTAAATGGTAATGCCTTCAAATGTCCAGGACAGTCATCCCAGTAGTGTAGGGATTATTGATTGTAGGGCAGTAGTACTCCAAGGCACACTCAAAACCAATCCAAGTCTTCTTCACGTAGTAGTTTACTACTGTCATGTCACTCCCTGGGCACTTTTCATTATCCCTTCGTAACGTGTGTGGAGTAGGTAGCTACTGTCAATCCTGTCTAGTCAGGATTCAGAAAACTGAACCCTTATTGATTCTTGAGTTCAGGATTTCTTCCTGTACCTCACAGATGCAGAAGAAACTGAATGGACTACAGGAGAAGTAACAAGTGGGCTTGGCCAACCAAACTGTGAATAGAAGCAAAGTGATGAACAAGGGCTCTGAAGATTGAAGATGCCGAGATAAGCAGAGAGAAAAGATGCAATTAAAAAAAAATCATTGGAAGTACCCAGAAGAGAGAAAGAGGTTCTGGTAGCAATTCTGAGAGCAACCACAGTCAGCATCACAGCTTGGCTTCTGTCAGAGGAAACCATGTACTTTGAAGTCTGAAAATAACACCTGCCTATGTAAAACTTGTATTTCTTTTCTAATAATAAATGTAGAAAAGCGTATCTGTATATAAATAAAGTGCTTCTAGGAGCATTTGAAACAGATAATTTAAATGGCCCAAACTTCACTCCTTTCCCCTTCCCCTTAGAAAATGCTTCTCAAAAGGAAAATACACACTTGAAACTCTTCCGCTTCTTCGCTCTGAGGGGGTAATACGCCAGAGAGCTGATCCAGGTATCAAAATCAAGTCAGACCTCTGTGCACGGGTACAGACATTTCCTGTTTTTCAGCACAAGCAGTGGCCAAGGAGCCGCTGAGAAATACCTTGTGTCACTTTTTAGTCACTTATTTAAGTGTGCCTTCATCATGACTTGGATCCTTTTCTCTAAGCAGGTGTGAAGAAGTATTTGCAGCACAGGAAAATGAATCAGAACATTACAACTTTGAGCAGTGTAGATCATAAATACCAGCAGAACCCTCGTGAGGACTGAGACAGATGCAGAAAAACAAGACAAACAGCAAGAATAAGAACTGAAATCTGAAATACAACTGCATGGATGTGTACGTGCATTTTTTTCTACCCTCCCATCTATAAGGGTCTGAAGAAAAGAGTTTGTCTGAGGGAAGGGTTTTATGGAATATCAGCCATGCAGTGTACCTACAGCTCATGTGGATCTTATTCTTGTTTTCCAAGAATTCACACAACTATGACCAAGCCAAGTGAAATCTCCCTGCAGCTTTCTTCCATAAATTTCTGCATTTTTTCTTCATTGCTACCTTTAATTTTGATGCTTCCTTGCACAACTATTCTGACAAATGAACTCCTCAATTCACATTAGGACCCATCCTCTGCCTCCACAAACCAACTCAACTCTTCTACTCCACACTTCACAATGCTACTCCGTTTTCAACCACAGACATACTGCCCGTGTCCTACCTCACCCTTTTACTCTCTGATATGTGTAACATCCTGCCCTTGTTCTGTCCATCATTTTATTGTAAAACTCTCTGGGGAAGTAATTAGCCCACATGTGAGGACTATATAACATAATTAACAAATAATAACCACTGAGAAATGTAGGCCAAAAAAGCAACGTTATCAGAGCAACATTTCTGCAGAGACTTGTATTGTTCTGTACTCACTTGCAGCGTTAGCTTCCAAGTTCCTGGAGGCACATATAATAATATTCCAAGAAGCATAAAAGCAAAGGTGAACACTTTGCTTTGAAGAAGACATAAGATATTCTGACTTTATTTGGATTTACAGGCTTTCCTATTTTTCCACATTCACTAACATTAGCAGTAGGAAGGATTTAGACAGAACACTACAGTTCATAAAACTCAGAATTTGAGGTGAGTGGCTTATAATTTGGTTCTAAATTAATTTTGGCAACAAAAGTATCAAAGGAAGGTAAGACAGGATGACTGTAACCATGAGCAAGATGTAACACAAACTTCCTAAGTGACATCATTTAGTATGGAAAAACTGCTTGAGGAGGCAAGGACAGAACCTCCGTTCTTGGGTGTTCATCCTCATGCTCCACAACAGCTAGTAGGGAATGGCAGCAATTCTTGCTGTCCTAACAGGGAAAGCCTAAAAACTCCTCCTTATTTCAACAGGAAACAAAGTCTTTCCCATTCTTGAGGCTTCCTACTGCAGGACAGGTATTTCAGCCTCTTGCACACTTGTTAGAAAGAGTAAAGTCCTGGGCATCCCTTCAACGCTGTCTCTATCCCCCGGATAATGAAAAATAAGTCTGGCTGTTAAGGTGTCAAAGCAATTAGATAAAGGTTTTTAATAAGCCTGAAGTAGACTTCTCACTTCACGAGGACCTGGGGAACTAAGGAAGCATAAAGAAGGATGAAAGAAGGGAAGAAAAGGAGAAAGGATCAGTTTGGAGTGGTTATTGGGATGAAGAAAGATGGGACTTGTGATGGATAAGAAGGAGTAACGTTCAGGAAAGAAGGAGAAAGTATGTGATTACATAGAATCACAGAATGGTTTGGGTTG
>NW_010300456.1:0-441 GCF_000700745.2 Antrostomus carolinensis | reverse complement strand
CTTAATCATCTTCCTAGCCCTCCGCTGGACTATCTCTGGAAGTTCCTTATCTCTCTTGAACTGAGGGGCCCAGAACTGGACACAACACTCCAGATGCGGCCTCACTAGGGCAAAGTAGAGAGGGAGGATCACCTCCTTCTACCTACTGGTCACATTCTTCTTGATGTATCTCAGGATACCATTTGCCTTCTTGGCCACAAAAGTGCATTGTTGACTCATGGTCAACTGGTCATCCACCAGCACTCCCAGGTCCTTCTCTGCGGGGCTGGGTTTTCCAGTAGGTCATCCCCCAGCCTGTACTGGTGCCAGGGGTTATTCCTCCCCAGGTGCAGGCCCTACACTTGCCCTTATTGAAAGCCCAACTTTCCAGCCTATCTAGAACTCACTGAATGGCACCACAGCCTTCTGGAGTATCAGCCATTCCTCCCAGTTTAGTGTCAT
>NW_010300455.1:22687-26424 GCF_000700745.2 Antrostomus carolinensis | reverse complement strand
GGTTGTCAGGCGTTGGAACAGGCTGCCCAGGAAAATGGTGGAATCACCTTCTCTGGTGGTATTTAACAGATGGGTAGACAAGGTGCTCAGGGACATGGTTTAGAGGTGGAATTGTCAGTGTTGGGTTTATGGTTGGACTTGATGATCTTAAAGGTCGTTTCCAACCACTGCAGTTCTGTGAATCTGTGCTCTTACTCCCAGTATCCAGCTGCCCAGGGCTTGTGCTGCTGCTGCTCCACGACTACAGTGATGGGGCTGGCTGCATCCTGTGCCGGACATCACCCTCAGTGGCTGCTGGCTTTGAGAGGAGGGATAAACAGATTTGTGCAAATGAAGACTTATATTGCTTTCCCAAATTATCTGAAATTGCATCAGGTGGTTGTTGTTGAATTTTGGGGGGTTTTTAATCCTTGAGTTGATGCTTTGGGTAGTTTGTAGTTGTGCAATGAACATGGTCTGTTCTTGCTGTGGTTCCATGAGTAATAGCGTAGTCTGCCAGGTTGAATCCTACTCAAGAGCCTGTGTATCTCTCCATCTGCACTCCAGTCCATCATTTTATGAGCATCTTCAGTGAATCAGGCAGACTTGTTAATTTTTCCGGAGGCTCTCCAGTTGAGGGGGAGAAAGTAGAACCAGTGCAGTGTAGATGAGAAATTCATGCTGATCTTTAATGATGCTGTCACAGACAAAGAGTGTCTGGTAGTGAGTTATGTCTGAGAGAAGAGGTTTATTGCCTTGTAAGGCACCTGTGTGACTCCATACTTCGTTAGTACTTCTCTGCACTGATTGTGACAAATCTATCCCAGGCAAAGATCTCCTGTCTGTGCCAACTGGCTTCTTGTTTCTTCTCTGGTTTGGGTTTGGTTTTTTTTTTTTGGTGGTTTTCTCCTCCCACCAATTCTTTTTTCAACACCTGAATAATCTTCAGGAATCTTGTACATAAGACAAAATTTGATTTTTCTTCAGTTGCATGTTTCATATTCTCTGTCTGCTCAGTAGCTAACTATCTCCTTGAGTCCTCGTTATCTTTGTTTGCCAACTCACACCCTATTTTAAGAGGTTTCTGTAGCAGCTTTTTTCACCATCTTACAGATCTGAACATGGTTTTACAGCCTCGTTGCAAGCAAACTCATTATACAGTTCTTGCCAATGCGAGTTACAAAATCCTACGTGCACACCTTTAGGCTGAAACAAACCTTACATCAGAAGTCATTGACAGTCACGGAGTAATTGAGGTTGGAGGGGGCTCCTGGCAGTCACCTTTCCATCCTCCTGAACATACATGTTATAACTGCAAGGATCTTGGAATTTAAGCTTGGGAAGAGAGGATGTATGTACATATATATGTATATATTTTTAAATGTGTTATGTGGTGTTTGAGGATGTACATCTGGATGGGACTGGGTCCTGTAGGTTTCATCATTAACAAAATCCTTAAAATAATAAAAATCATGCTGACAGCAAAAAAACCTCAAGTTTTAGATCCTGCCAGGCAGAAGCCACCTGGCTGGACGTGGAAGATGATACCCATTTAATTTGCTTTGGCTGCAGAGTTTACTTGTGAAGGTCAGAAAAGAAAATAGTTGAGAATTAACATCTCTGCACGGGCAGAGTGTTTCTTCTGGGATAATTCATTAACAAGCCAGACCGTAACTATTTGCTTCCCATTTCCAGGGTAATGTTGGCAGTGTGCTTTGCAAGAGGTTTATTTCATGTGGGGATGTTAAAGAAAGTTTAACCATAACCCGTAGAGGCACTTGAGCTAATTCTGAAGTGTTCAAACAGTGTCAGCCCATCCTTTTTACTTCTCTGAAGGTAAAATCTTGCTTTGAATTGCTTTGGGCAGATCGTTTGTTCTGTTAGGCAGTCTCCAGTGTGACTTTTCCGTCCAGCAGCCTTGTTTGCTGCTTTATTTCTGCATGTCCATGGGCTATATTGCCATGTGGTGTTGTCCAACACAGCCTTTGATTGCTTCCCAAGTTCTCCTCCACCAGCCAACCCAGTTTTCTCTCTGCCCTGCCACAATTTTACATCCCTCATTTCTCTGCAGACCTATTCCCTGCTCTGCTGGGTATACCTTGTGCTTTGCTTCACTTTCCTGCCTTCCTCTCATCTAAGTTTTAATTCCTACCTTTAAAGCCCAGAAGAGTTTCTTTATCCTTTTTTCAGATACCTTCAAACCTCCAAGCTCCTCTCTGCCCCTAGGCTACTGTTACAGATTTTGGCAATCACCTCCTTTATTTCCATTCTCTGTCTTTTCAAAACATTTCTGTAGACTGGGTAGAAACTTGGATGCAGATCTGTTCTATCTCCAATAATCCTTTCTCTTGACTAAGTCTTGATTTAAATCCAAGAATTGTTACTGTTAATTCACTGCTCCAGGTTGCCAAGATTCACGGTTTCAAACCCAATTTGAAATTAAAAACCATTTCTTAAAAGCAAATGTTAAAAAATAGTCATAGCATGCCATTTTTGAAAAGGCACAACAAAACTTTCCCTGTCTTGCTAGCAGATCCCAACCAGCAAGGTGAGGTGGGGCACCATGGGTTGGTAGATACTTACTGGTTTGTGGACATCTCAGCATGGGTTTCTGCTGCTGCTGTTGGAGTCTGTCCCATCTGCTTAACTCTCCTAAATAAGTCCTAGCACTGAAATCCTCTCCAACAAGGTTATCAGGTCAGGGAGCCTAGTGGCTCTGTCCTCTCCACTGCCCCAGAGCAGCTGGCGATGTTCAGTCTTGTGGAGACTGTCCCAGTGGTCCATCAGATTCAAACTGTCTCTCCAGGAGTGTTGTGTAGGAGGCGAAATCAGTGTGTTCAACTAAAAAAGTGTTTACTGGAGCATATGAAGGGACTTATTGTAGTTCCATCAGTTAAGCCAGCAGGTCTGGGAGTTGTAACTCTTCATGTCTTGCCTCATTTACCTCTTTCTAGTTAGATTTTTATCTAACAAGCAAAAAGAGATAAAAGCTCACTGTAGGGCTTTCTGTAAGTGTGTTACAGATGAGACTCCACAGTGTTATTAATCTCAAGACTGACCAGGTGCTCAGCATCATCAAACCTTTGGATCCCTGGCATTTGCAAAACTTTAAAAGATTGAGCTTTAAAATTCTGCTGCAGATGCCAGCTTAAAATGAAATCATTCTGGAAAATGTCATCAGAAATTGTTTAGTCTTTTCCAGGGAGGTGTCTAAGGAATAATAATAATAATTTCTTCATATTCAAAACACTCTTGCAACAAACATTGCCATGTTTTGGAACATAGAATTTGGCAAAATGTGTGGGTGTGTGTTTGGTTTTTTTTTTTCCTCCTCGTTACTACAATTCTTCTATCAAAACTTACCCAAATTAGCTTCGGAAGTGTGGGTTAGATGAGGGGACAGTGAGGTGGGTGAAGAACTGGCTCGATGGCAGAGCTCAGGGGGGTTTAATCAGCGGTGCAGAGTCTAGTTGGAGGCCTGTGGTTAGTGGTGTTCCCCAAGGGTCAGTACTGGGTCCAGTCCTATTCAATATATTCATCAGTGATTTGGATGAAGGGACTGAGTGTACCCTCAGCCAGTTTGCTGATGACACTAAACTGGGAGGATTGGCTGATACACTGGAAGGCTGTGCTGCCATTCAGCAAGATCTGGACAGGCTGGAGAATTGGACCGAGAGGAACCTGATGAAGTTCAATAAGGGCAAGTGTAGGGTCCTGCACCTGAGGAGGAATAACCGCAGGCATCTGGACAGGTTGGG
>NW_010300455.1:21358-22031 GCF_000700745.2 Antrostomus carolinensis | reverse complement strand
GGTCCCTTCCAACCCCCACCATTCTGTGTCTCTGTGATATCTGGGTAAGGGATGAACATCCTGGGGCTTTGCAGTTCCCACGTGTACATGGGCTGAGAAGCAGTACAGGCTCAGGGTGACCCTGGCTCAGTGAGAGCTGGGGATGCTGGAGAAAGGATACTGGGATGGAGTGGGACATAGACCAAAGGGCCTAAAACTGGTCTTGGCAGCTGGCTGGGAAAGAGCTGGAAACTGGGAGAGGGAAGGAGGTAGCCTGCTGTTGTTGGAGTTGCTGGGTTAGCTCAGCTGGCAAGGTTTGGTTAGAAAAAGCCTGCTGTAACACCACATCGCCTTTTCTAATGTGATAACTGTTGACCTTGCAGTATCAATGCCATCCCCTCAAAGCAGATTCCAGATGCACATCTCCGGACTCTGAAACAGCAGACTGGAAATCCTTCCTGCTAGACAGCTCTGGAGTGAGCAAGGAGTGTATGTAAGAGCATCCCTTCAGCTTTAACCCCTAATTCCTTACCTCTTTCCCCCACCTAAAGATTTACTCCTTTCTTGGCATGGTTTGTATTTGTAGTAGTACTTCATGGAGCTGTGAATACCAAAGCAGGCTGTCATCAGTAAAACTCTGGAGAAAATGAGTTTTCTAGGGAAGGAGATATTGGATGTCAGGGAAAGCCAAAGC
>NW_010300455.1:9896-21318 GCF_000700745.2 Antrostomus carolinensis | reverse complement strand
CACCATTCCCCGGGCCCCCCCTTCCCCCCCCCCCCCCCCGCGGAACTGGGGAGAAAATTGGAGGGGTAAAGGTAAGGAGACTTGTAGGGTGAAGTAAGAACTATTTAAGAATTAGAGTAAAACAAAATTAAAATGGTAATGATAATAATGATAACAACTATAAATATTATGAATGAGTGCTGCACAGTACAATTGCTCACCACCTGCTGATAACGATCCTGGAGGAGCAAAAAGGAACCCTGAACCTGAAACCACAATCTCGGAAGAGTGAGCCTGAGCGATTCCTGAGAGAATCCCCTGCTTTCTGGTCAGCCCTGGTTAATACACTGACCATGATTTGGTATGATATAGAATCTCTTATTGGCAGTGGCTGTGTCTAAGGTCAGAAATACCCACTTTGGAGTGTCCAATAGGAAAGATTCAATTTTGAGTTAAACTTAATTTATTTTAACCTTAATGCTGTTGTTGCTGTGTTGCTGTGTGATGGGATAACTCCTGCTTCATCTCAGGCCCAATTTTTTAAATATGTTCAGGAAAACCTACACATCCATAATGATATTTCCTAAAGAAAACTGATTACCAATAATTGTTCTGTCTTTAAAGCAGAGCTTGAATAGCATCCAACAAATAAAGCTGCTGTCCAAGTGTGAAAGAGCACAGAGGAAATAAAATATTGAATAGTCATTCATGAATTCTGCACTGAATCAAGTGAGAATCCCCCTCCCACAGAATCACAGAATCACAGAATCACAGAATCACAGAATGTTGGGGATTGGAAGGGACCTCAAAAGATCATCCAGTCCAATCCCCCTGCCGGAGCAGGATCCTAAATGAGATCACACAGAAAGGCATCCAGGCGGGTCTTGAATGTCTCCAGAGAAGGAGACTCCACAACCTCCCTGGGCAGCCTGTTCCAGGGCTCTGTCACCCTCACTGTAAAGTAGTTTTTTCTCAAGTTTAAGCGGAACCTCCTGTGTTCCAGCTTACACCCATTGCTCCTCAGGACACCCCTCCAATTTTGCAGTTGCATGATGAAATCTGTATCCTAATGAACATGTGAGTTCACACTGAACCGTGCTTTTTTGTTTTCCGAATTTCTGCAATAGAAAATATTTTCATTTTTAAACCTTGCATGGAAGCATAGTGAATAATTAATGTCCTCCTGGAGAATCTGCCTTTTTCTTCTAAAGGTCTAGGATCTGAAAAGGGACCAATAATGTGAATCATGATAAAACTGATGACTCTTATCCATGTCTTAAAGGCATAGCTAGGATTTACAATTGATAATAAAGAATTAGGCATTCAAGATGTCTCCTTTTTATACCCAGGAGGAGAAATAGAAGGTAGAAATGTCGATGCCCATTCCTGACATTAAAGGCTTTACTGGTATATATTATTGAAACCTTGTGCTGTATAGAAATGCACTTTGAATTCTTGGATATCCTCTTAGATATTCTTGTATCTTTTAAATTAAGAAATTAAGGGGCTGGTTTGGGCTTGTGAGTCATGGAAGACTTTGAGTTGATATAGTGAGTGGTTTACACCCATGCCTCTGGGCTGGGAGGAGAAAGGCAGAGCCGGTACACACTGCAAGAATTTTTCCCATTATATGAAGTACACACAGGCTGACAAATTCCTCAAGTCAACTTATTCTGTTTTCTTTTGAGCCCGGAAAGAGACAATGACCATTTAATTATTGTGAGAAAAAAAATTATCTTACTAATTGAGAGAGTCACATTAGTGCAATTTAGTTTATATTTTGATTTATTTGAGGAACATGGGTGCAGTTGAGCCAAAGATGTTATTTAATGTTTAATTAGACGGGCTCAAAGTGACAAAGCACTGAATGTCCTAATAAAAATTAAAAACAAAAAAAAGAAGTCTATGTGCTTTGCTGGTGCTATTGTACAGGAAAAGTGCATGCAGGTTTTGCAAAACTGATCCTGCTTTGTTCATATGTGCTTCAGTCACCTGTGTTTTTACTTTTCTGTGCTTAGAGTGGACAACATTTAACTTCGCATCCTGGGGAAGTTCGCGTTAACTTGTCAGAGCAATAACTTGTCAGAGCAAATGCTTCTAAGAGCAGTTTCCACATGTAGACTGTTTCCCAGGAACTATTGCCATCATTTCCTGAAACACAGCCTCAAGGTGTGAACTGTGTCCACTGATACTCCTGGTTTGATTTTCACTGCGTCGCCTGTGCACAGGATAGCGATGCCTTCATTCTGGTGGCCACAGATGTGGGCTGGGGAAGGAGTTGAGCTGGAAGCAATTCAATGTCAGCCTATTTTAAGAAGAGCTTTAAGAAAAAAATAATGGATTCACTTTTAGTATTGTTAATATTTGTCATTATGAACTGTAATACTCTACAACCACTGCAATTAAGACATACAGTGACTTGGGCACAACCCCATGAATAACTGAGACCATTATCGGTCTGTGTTTTGAAAGAAACAAAAATATTAACAAGTCTTAATTGGACTGGCTCTGATGTCAACAAGCCACTTGGCAATTAAATTTGCAACTACTTTGTAATTAGTACAGAGTTTAATTTGCAAAAGCTCTGGCTCTGGCTGAGAGTCCCAGGGCTCGGGGAATGCATGACAGGGGCCGGGGCAGCGAGGGAAGCAGTTTTCTCTTGGATTCATTTCTGCATCTCCCTGAAATCTTACAAACCAGCTCCAGTTTTCAAGCTGTCTTGAGTTACAACCAAAAGCTGTACGTATAAAACCACAAAACTGATTGTTTCAGAGCTTTCACAGAACTGCCCTCGGTGACAGGATGCAAGATCATCCTGCTGATTTGAGGCTGCTATTTTTAGAACACATTCTCTTTTCTTCAAAGCGATGCTTAACGGTAGTAGTCTGGATTTAGTGTAGCTGCACCATGCTTACTACAGGGCTTCTGCTTATCCTTTGCAGGAACTGCATCTGTTGGAGGTGAAGAGTGCACGTAAGCACGAGCAATAGTGCAAACAGTGCGTTCCACAAACATGGGAGGAGGTGGCAAGAATGGATGAATTTAGCTGCACACAGCAAATAATTTCTTGTTTCCTTAGCTAATTTAGAAGCTGCAGAGAAAAGTTGTGAGTTCTGAATGACAAGTAAAAAAATGGGTGGGAGAGAGGGCAAAGCGTTTGGCAGTACGCAGATTTTTATGCCTAGGTGAATGGCTTTTGTGTAAGAATCTGTGCAAAGGAATGAGGATAAGTCTTTGGAGGATCACTAGGAAAAAATAGATGACAATGAAAGAGGAAGGTTGCTGGTCTTTGAATCCAAGGAATGAGAGTAGAAAATTTCCAGCATAAAAATTTCTTCTGCCAAAGCTGGGATGTGATTTAAATATTAGAGCCTAGAAAAAGAACCAAAGAGCCTCCCATGTAATTGAGACTTCTGAGCATCTGCCAAATTGCAAATATTTTGAGTTACGCATGGTTAAACTGATTTCTGGCAGCTCTTTCTGTTGGGAGCAGGCTGGTGGCTTCTGGCGGTCCTGTTCTTTTCTGTATCCTCACGCTGGTCACCTTCCTTGTGAGAAAGCCAAATGGCTGGCACCCTTTGAGCTAGAGAATTGCTTCATAAAACTTGCCTTGCTGAAAGTGTATGTCGAAAACGCTGACATGATATGGCAAAGGCCCATTCCACTGCTTGCAGGACCATTAACATTAAGTGACTCATCCATCAGATGATATTGGGGCATATTCTGTCCATGTGGGAATGGAGAGGAATGGGGACTTCAGGGCAATCCAAAGTATAGCCACCAAAATATAGTTGCCAGCTTTCACTCTTGTTAAGTAATCCATGTAAGCTAAGATAGAGAATTTTATTTTATTTTATGTTCTGTCTGTATGAAAAGTAACTTGCGTTGTTCTCCATCAATATGGAAAGGTTTCTTGTAGCTGACATAAAAATGTATAGTTCAGATGTGAGCTAAAGCTCCACAAAATCAGCTCAGCTGTAAATTAAATACCAATGTTGAATTCAGTTGTGCTCAGTGTTTCATCAGAAACACAGCATTTTGCTATCTTTTCTTCTTGCCTCGAGTAAAGCGTCACTTGCATTATTTAGTATTTGTCTTACAGAGGTGTCAAAGGAAGTTGGAAATTTATCTCCATTAATTGATCAATATTGTATTGTATTTCTTTATCTGGTAAAAAACCCCCCGAATTTATTTCCTACATGGAAAGCTGCCCTGCGTAGGCTGCCAGCTAGGAAAAGAAAATGGGTAAAATTCCTTCTGGTTATAGATGTGTTAGACCCTTTATTTCCACGAGAGGTGAATTTGGCTCACAGTCTGGGGAGTTTGTTGTTAGGTGTTTAATATTCTAGATTGCTTAATTACACAACAGGAGCATGGGAGACTTTCTCCAGTATGCTAAATTGTAATTAAACAGCACATTTATTACTAAACCATACTGAAAGAAAAGCGGCCTACCCCTACCTCCTCTCTTGCTGTAGTGTCAAAGATGGAATACTCTCGCCTTTCAATTCCAGCCTTCCTCAGGCTACTGTCCTGTTCAATCTTTCTCTTATGTAGTTAGAAAAAAAATAGATATATTTTCTCCTGCAGCAGCTGAATTTGTCTAATGAAGTCTCACACAGACTGTTTCGTGACTTGGTAGAAATCTGAGGAGGACTGGGGAGCTGCTGGGCTCTGGGATCAGAAGCATCGCTGAGGTTTGGAAGAGTGGAAGAGGAGCAGCAGAGGTGGGCTCGGAGCCATAAAACAATATCAGCCTTGTAGCTGGGGGTGGTGGGCCAAGGCGAAGGTTACTCAAGGGGCTTCTTGCACTCTGCCCACCTCTTGAACCGGTCACTTCATTTCTAAAGATCTCCTAGAGACCGTATTTGGCTGTGTCCAGTGGCTGCAAAGCTTGAGAGCAAGGAGCTCTCAAGGACCCCTGTGAGGATAACCCCACTGCACCCTGTTAGAAACCAGGAGGGGCAGCGGGGAAAGGCAGCTTTAATCCAGTCACTTGAACTTACATGCCAGTTCAAGTTGGTTCAATTTGCAGTTCAGGAAGGACAGGGAACTAACTGCTTGAGAAAGTCCAGCACAGAGCCACGAAGATGATTAAGGGAGTGGAACATCTCCCTTGTGAGGAAAAGCTGAGGGAGCTGAGTCTCTTTAGTTCAGAGAAGAAGAGACTGAGGGGTGACCTCATTAATGTTTATAAATATGTAAAGGGCAAATGTCAGGAGGATGGAGCCAGGCTCTTCTCAATGATGTCCAACGGTAGGACAAGGGGCAATGGGTGCAAGCTGGAACACAGGAGGTTCCATGTAAACATAAGGAAAAACTTTCTCACTGTGAGAGTGACAGGACACTGGGACAGGCTGCCCAGAGAGGTTGTGGAGTCTCCATCTCTGGAGACATACAAAATCTGCCTGGACATTTTCCTGTGTGACCTGCTGTAGGTGATCCTGCTCTGGCAGGGGGGTTGGACTGGATGATCTCCTGAGGTCCCTTCCAATCCTCACCATTCTGTGATTCTGTGTGATTCTGTGACTTGTGGCGCAGAGACGGACCAGGCTGTGATGTGGTTTGTGCCTTGGGCTTAGCATGTGGCAGAAACAGTGTCATCATGAGCTGCTGTTGGTGACAGAACTCCATCCCCAGTGCCCAGGCACTGCCTTTTGGTACCACAAAGGTCACTTGGGACTAACCAAGAGCTGGTTCTCAACCTGAGCGCAGAGCTGCCACTTGCTCACGGGGTGGGAATGTAAAATACAGCCTCACTGAGGCACTGCTTGACTTCCACAAGTGAAACCTTCCCTTGGAGAACATGAAACCTTCCCTGTGGGTCTAGAGGAGGATATTCATCCATGCTCTGGGAGAACAGGCGTTGCTTTCACATTCAAACTGATTTAGGGAGGCCTTTCTGAAACAAGGTAATTTCCATCATCGTCACATTCTTGCATTCCTTCTGATTGTTTCAAGTAGAAACAGGAGGAATTTTATAATAGCCATTTCATCCACGTGTAGTAACTTTATATTTGAATTTGCAAAATAAGAAACAGGCGCCAGAATCAAAACACTACCTCATTAGCAGAACTGGTAGAAAGTGCTTTTAAGTGACTGCATATGAAGTTCATATTCTTTAGCTTTCAAAAAAGAAAGTTTTTCTTTTGTTTTGACAACCAAGATCTGTGTGTCATTGTCGCGTTATACTTCTGGAAGAACCAGGTTTTGTAACAAGAAATGCACCCACCATCTTGTGTGTCTTCTCAGCAATCTATACTTTAAACATCTTTGTTAGGAATAAAACTAGTTTGAATGCAAATGTTAAATGAGCCTTTAAATAGTTTTTTTTAATAAATAAAGCACTTTTAAATTGCTTAAGAGTAGTTATTTTTAACCGCCTCAAAATTTGAGCAGTTCTCATATAGAAAATCTGTATTGAAGTCATCAAAACAAATGCTTGTTGTCTTTTTTTTTTCTGACTAATATCCAAACCCTACACCATCTTGGGTCATGAGAAATTTTAATTCTAATATTTCCCTTAATGCCAGTGGCTTTTTGGGTTTGCGTGAAACAGAAACTGTGTTGAATCTGAGGAATTTGCACTTGCCCAAGGGTTTCCTGAAGCTTACGGTTTTCTGCTCAACTGTATAGCTGCTGCTTGAAACTCAAAAGTTAACAGTAGGTGGGATAACTACATACAAATCTGAATAATTCTGCCTTTTAGAAGCTGACTCCTTCTGTAAGTGAAATTAGTTTGCTTTGATTTTGTTTCTGTAGAACGTCATCTTACATGTTCTCTCCTGTATCTGCAATATTGTGCTGCAGAATCTTCTCCATACTTGTAAAATTAGTATTATAATTTCATCACCAATGTGCTTGAAGTGGTTGATGCAGTAAAAGGGTCATGAAGACTGTAGTAAATATAATCTGTGCAATATTGTGCTTTCCATCTGAAATCTCAAAAGCCTTTGCCATAATCAGGCAGGAATTTGACATGAGGATATGGTAGTGAGGGTTCAGTTTTCTGTATGTGAAATACAGGCTGTAAATTGATGGGAGCTGAGCTAATATTTGTGTGTATTGCTCCAGTGAGCTCTTTCCAACCTCAAGATGATGCTTTCCAGCATTGTCACTCACTCGTGGGGATTGCCATCTCCTCTTTCTCCCAATCCTTGGAGAGCATCTGTGGATGGTGAAGCATTGACTTCTAATCATGCACGATCAGGAGTAAAGCACATAAGTTTTTAATACAGTAAGAAATGCTTCTCCCCCCAAAAACCACTGACCCATAAGAATCAGAACCCAGCTTCTTATTTTAAATTCTTTATAAGAAAATAAATGGGGTATGGGATTATATGCAGCTTTCTGATGAAGACTGATGATCAGCATGGGTTGTTTTGGGAAGGAATAGGTGACATCTGGAGCAGTGGGACAGGTCTCAAAGTGCTTTTGAGTGATATGATCTGTTTGTGCCTTACTGCTCCAATTTGGCTGCCTTTTCTCTGGAACCGCTTACGGCTCCATGAGTTAAAGGTGAGGTAAACTCATTCCCTTTGCAGTTATTTATTGTAGAGCTTTTTGCAGAAATATCCCCATTTCAGCTCTGCTGAAACTCAATTCTATTAAAAAAAAAAAAAAAGTATTCTTCAGAATCATTTTGGAGTCTCTGAAGTGTGTGAGGCACCATAAAAGGTTGATTTTGCTCATTCTTGAGATAAATATTTTTGTGCTTCATATTAGATTGATACTTACTATGAATAAATGAATCAAACGTTTATAAAAATAATAATAAAAAAGAAATTGACTTTTAAAAGAAAGTCAGCCAATGCAAGGAATGGAATTGGGGCCTGTTTGAAGCTAACAATAAATCAGCAACTTCAGGATTTAATTCTCAGGGTTATTTATTACCCCTGAAGTTTTACATTGCATATTTTAGTATTTCTGTGATAGTTCTCCTGTGTGAATATAGGTGAATGCATTCTCAGCAGACCTTTAATAGGTGTTGGCTGCACAGTGTCTGTGGTGAGTATTGATACTCAACATAGAATCATAGAATAGCGTAGTTGGAAAAGACCATTACGATCTTCTAGTTCAACTGTAAACCCAGCATTGCCACTTGAACCATTGTTCACCACTAAAGCATGTGCCCAAGTACCACATCTACACGTCCTTTAAAACCCTCCAGTGATGGTGACTCCATCACTGCCCATCCAATCTCTACCTCCCTTAGTGCAACCTGAGGCCATTTCCTCTTGTCCTGTCACTTGTTCCTGGGTTGAACAGACCCACACCCACCTCTCTACACCCTCCTTTCAGGGAGTTGGAGAGAGAGTGAGAAGGTCTCCCCTCAGCCTCCTTTTCTCCAGGCTCAACAACCCCAGTTCCCTCAGCTGTGAACTCAGCACACTTGTGCTCCAGACCCTTCCCCAGCTCCGTTGCCCTTCTCTGGAGACGCTCCAGCACCTCCATGTCCTTCTTGGAGTGAGGGGCCCAAAACTGAACCCAGCACTCAAGGTGCGGCGTCACCAGTGCCCAGTACAGGGGGACAATCACTGCCCTACTCCTACTGATGGACGCTGTATCCTTATTTATTAATTTTTGATCAGCAATAGATCTTGATCTATTGCACTAGGAGGTGGAAGACCACTCTCCCTCTAAAAGGACTTTGTGCCCTTCAAAGGCACCCTTTAAAGTTTGCCCTGCTTTAGTACAATACCTTCTTCCATTCACCTCTAGATAACGTTACCCTCTTTCTTTATTCTGCTATGGAAATACTGGAAGTTTTCTGCTCAATTTGAATTACCTTGTTACGTATCTAGCAGGTATATCATGTCTAAACTTGTTTCAGAGTCTTCTAAGTTTGCTTTTCTTGTTGGTGTGTTGTTTGGTAGCATAGCATGGCCAGGCTGGGGTTGCCCTGGATTTGTGGGGTATGGCACGTATGGTGGTGTGGATTTACACGTCGATATGTAGGGCTCTGATTTAGAGCATATATATTAGGTATACTGTACATATACTGCACTCTCAGTCAGTTTGCAGAGGACACCGAGCTGGGTGGGAGTGTTGATCTGCTGGAGGACAGGGAGGCTCTGGAGAGGGCTCTGGACAGGCTGGATCGATGGGCCAGGACCAGCTGCAGGAGTTTCAATAAGGCCAAGTGCTGGGTTCTGCACTTTGTCCTCAACAACCCCTGGCAGCATGACAGGCTTGCAGCAGAGTGGTTGGAGAGCTGCTCATCAAAGAGGGACCTGGGGGTGCTGGTTGGCAGTGGCTGAACATGAGCCAGCAGAGTGCCCAGGTGGCCAAGAAGGCCAATGGCATCCTGGCCTGGATCAGCAATAGTGTGGCCAGTAGGACCAGGGCAGTGATCATCCCCCTGTACTGGGCACTGGTGAGGCTGCACCTTAAGTGCTGGGTTCAGTTTTGGGCCCCTCACTCCAAGAAGGACATGGAGGTGCTGGAGCGTGTCCAGAGAAGGGTAACGGAGCTGGGGAAGGGTCTGGAGCACAAGTGTGCTGAGTTCACAGCTGAGGGAACTGGGGTTGTTGAGCCTGGAGAAAAGGAGGCTGAGGGGAGACCTTCTGGCTCTGTCCAAGTCCCCAAAAGGAGGGTGTAGAGAGGTGGGTGTGGGTCTGTTCAACTCAGGAACAAGTGACAGGACAAGAGGAAATGGCCTCAGGTTGCACTAAGGGAGGTAGAGATTGGATGTAAGGAAGGATTTCTTTCCTGAAAGGGTTCTCAAGCATTGGAAGGGGTTGCCCAGTGCAGTGGTGGAGTCCCCATCCCTGGAGTGATTGGAGAGTCGTGTAGACATAGTGCTGAGGGACATGGGTTAGTTGGGGACTTGTCAGTGTGAGTTTAATTGATGGTTGGACTTGATGATCTTAAAGGTCTTTTTTCAATCAAGGCTTTTTGGTGATTCTGTGATGTAGGAGAAGTGTCTGTTTGTGATGGTGGTTTTGCTGTGTTGTGGGTACCCCTGGAGGGTACAACTCTGCAGGAGGCAGGGTTGTATAATCTCTTAGAAAATTAATTGACATGCTCTGTTTTTGCAAATGTTCGAGGCCCAGTTTGGTATCTGACATACAAACACGGATAGCTGCTGACCTTCCCTCTTGTCACCTGTAGACCCGCAGCGAGCAAGTCTGGGCTGATGTAGAAGTATCCCTTCACAATCTGCTTCCCTATTTGGGATGAGAGGAGGCTTTTTAGTGACTAATAACATTTGAAATTCTCACTTTTCTGTCTTGCACTTTATTTGTTACAACCTAAATAGAGGTTGTAGTCATGATAACCCTGTGTTTTCCCCACTCGTGTACTCTGCTTCTCCTCGTGGCATCACTTGCGTGTGCATGCGGTGGTGGGGCTGTCTTCAGTTCCTTCCCTTCTTCTTTACTCTTGTTCCTCAGATGTCCTCTGAAAACCCCAGGCTGGCCTTCAGCTGCTTTCTTTCCATTCAACCTTTGCTTTTAAATCCCTGTCATGCGTCTCCTCCCAGAGCAGTATTGGTAAGCAGATAAAGCAGACTTTCTCTTGGAAGATGAAACGTTCAAAAAGGAGAGGTATGCTGAGATGGGAATTAAATAATGGCCATGGGTCAAAGTCATTTTCCTTTTGATAATAGCTGTGTTATTCATGGATGAGTGTTCTTGGGAATTAGTTTCTCAGTGAAAATGAGCAAAATTACTCTGTGGTTTTCATGTGTGGTGTTAGAGACCTAATTCTTTTCCTTTTTTAACACAAAAATTAGAGAAAATTTCACCTGACAGTGTAATACATAAAACAAAATTCACATTGAGCTTGGTGTACTTGTAAGTATTTCCTGACTGTACAGATTCTCCACTAAGAAAACTCAAGTGTTGTAAGCTTATATATGTAACAGTTGTTTTTAACCTTTTCCTGAGTTTGTGCCCTCTCCTTCATAATGCATTTAATAGGTTTTCAAGTTGTAGGACTCCTGGTGTTTTTATTCACAGTATAATTGAATACATTTTAAAACTTAAGTCTGAAAGAACTTAATTTCCCTGTTAAAATGGTCTTTTTTTTTTTTTTTTTTCTGCTTTCTCACAGATGGGAAGGTTGAAGTGACAAAAGAAGGCGTGAAGCTGTGCACCATGGGACCTGGCAAAGTCTTTGGGGAATTAGCCATCCTCTACAATTGCACCCGAACAGCAACTGTCAAAAGTAAGATCATTTTTTAACTTTAATGTTGAATGACTTGGGATTTCAATGCAAAGTAGGGTTCTTCTTATCTCTCCTTTGGAGTTCCAGCCTCTGTTAGACGTTCCACTTTCTTAATTAATTAAACTCTTCATGGCATGGATTATAGTATGGAATTTAGCCACTGTGAGCAGGGAGAACATGGAAAAGAAGCGCTTCACTGGATTATTTCACTCAGATTTGTTCATGTAGGAAACCTCGTACATTAATACGGCAGCTGGTGCTACCTTATGCATAG
>NW_010300455.1:8725-9865 GCF_000700745.2 Antrostomus carolinensis | reverse complement strand
GCTGAATCTCATGATATGGGTATTGCTTAGAAGAGCATATCCGATCCTTGTAAGTGTAAGTCTTCAAGGGAAACTCTATAAGTTAAAGCTGATGTATTTTTTCAGGGTGAGTCACTGTTTTCCCCCTAAACTGTCTAAAAAAAATGGGGGGGAAAAAACCTGGATAGCACTGATTTCCTTCTCTAAGTCTTTGGTGCTTCTCCTGTAATCTTGTTTCTTTTATGAAATGTTCTGGACAAAAGCCTGGGTTGTGCCATAAGGAGAGGGAATCCCATTGCTGTGAACAACATGAAAATATATTTTGATTTAAATTCAGGTTAATACTTGAGATTTGAGATACATAATATCATAGTTCTCCTTGATCTCAACGATAAGAGTTTATGGTGGCATCTTAAGCGGAGAGGTTTTGTAGCAGATGATAAATAATTCTATGGTTTAAAGATTCTGTGGGAGAGAAGTTAGAAGGGTACAGATGGAATAGAATAATACAAAGACAAACAAGTGGTACCTAAATAATGAGCTGTGTGATACCCTGTTCAGATGAAAGCCTCTTAGAAATACCTAATTTTGCTTCAAAAAGAGAAAGAAAGAGAACAAATGGGCAGGAATGACAAAACAGCAAAAGAGAACTAGATTTTTTTGTGAAGAACATACTGTTCTCCATAATCCTAAAGAACTTGACTGATGTACTCTATTTTCAGCTGCCCAAACCTTGCTGTTTTACAAGTACTGTTTATTGTATGTAAATCCTTGGCTACAACAGAGTCGGTTCATCAGTGGCACAGTTTATGCTTTGGAGTAATCCAAATGATTATCAAACGCTTTGGAGTAATCCCAAATGATACAGCAAATGTGCATATTGTACAGGTCACCCCACAGGGGCAGCCCCAGAAAACTCCAGGCTGCTTCAGGCGGTGTGTTGGGCTGCTCTTCTGTGAGGTGTTTTATCTCCTTTCCCTTTGTCCACCAAGGGGAAGATGAGTGTGAATGGGTGTGAATGGGAAGTGGGTGTTGATCCACCCTCTCCTCCCCATAGGAGTGTTATCCATGTAGCCGTACAGCCTGTTTATCTGTCCAGTTAAAGGTCTGGGGGATTGATGATGGCAGTGAATTCAGATAAGCTGCAGGCTTACGGGATAA
>NW_010300455.1:0-8688 GCF_000700745.2 Antrostomus carolinensis | reverse complement strand
AGGAGATGGCCGCATCTTAGGAGGGGAAAGGAGAGGATGGTTATTGTTGAGTTCCCCTTAGAAATGCAGTGCTATGAGGGTCCTGGTCCAGTGGTGCCGTGAGCACTACACCATGTAATCCTGCATCGTCACACTGCTCTTGCATGGTGTCTGTTTCAACCTGTTCGTACAAGTGACTCCAACAGGAAATGATACTGGCCGCAGTTCTTACTATCAATTTTACCATTACTCGCTTTTTCATGTACTGAGTCTCTTCTCTTGAGCAAACCTCTAGATTGCCACTCGGCCCTTAGTTTTACCGAATCCTTTTTACCTGGTTAAATTTGGGGCTGTCATAAGGTCACTACTGTAACCATCCTGAGGGAGATCTTTCTTCAAGAAAGAGTTGTCTGCAGTCATTGTTCTACTCTGTTCCTTTCCCACTGGCATTGTAAAAGTAAGATAATTATGCACCTTCTTCTCCTGGCAGCTGTTAGGCATGTAATCTGCTTTTGAATGCCAGCAGGTGACTTTCAGGTATTTTCTCTTTCATTATTGCACAAGTAAGTAGCAGTTGGACTTGTAATCGGCTTTATATCATTTCAAGTGCAGTGGGACACAAGGTCACAGCTTGACTTTGGGGAACTGTTCAGCTAGACCTAACTGAACAGAGGCCTTGGAGGTGTGTGGATCAATTTAGGGCATATCATTGATTTAAAGTGTTGCTGCTGCTGCTGACAACCAGCTTCAAACATCTGCTTGTTCTTCTGGCTAAATGATAAATAAATGTCATAAATCTCTAGAAAGGCAAATGCTGGTAAATATTCCATTGAGTCTGATGATAAATTTAATCATTACAAGGTTTATTTCAGGAGAAATGAAGAATTGATGACTGTAATGAGAAGAGACAGTCAACATGGATGCTGGAGATGGTGAAGATGTGTCAAGGGGCATCATCCAACTTTAATTTAGAAAAACACTTTAAGTCAGGGCTTCCCAATTTGCAGGAGGTAGATTTCCATTACCTCCAGAGTGTCAGAAGTGTTTTCTGTTGTGCCGGCCAGTACTTCATTACAAGGAAGTTAAGTATTTCTTTTTGAAAAGTGAAGTTGCAGCAAAGACTGAATGAAGGAAGCGTTACGCTGGTGTGAAGCTCAGCAGTGCCTTTGGGCTGTAATGATGTGTCAGCATCTCTTAATCTCTTACTGTACCTCGTTTGTATGTGTACTCTTGCTTTGGCTTTGTAAATAATAAAGTTTTTAGTGTCATTACTCACTGCATTAGTCTACACAGGCTCTTCAGCTGGTGTTCGCTCTGTAGGAGACTGCAAACTTCAAGGGATAAATGACTGCAGGAAGGAATTTGTCTTTTAAAAATAATGTAGAAGACTTCAAATGTTAATTATTCTGATCTGACTCTTTCTGGTTCCTTATGACCTCTTTAATAAGACAACTCAGGTCTTTTGAAAGCCTGACCCAAGAGAATTACTATAGTATTTTTTCAGTATTATTACAGTCTTAAATAAAAGCAGGATGGGGTCTCCTGAGGGTCTGGGAAGAAAATGGGACCAAGCCCGTGGATGTTCGGAAGCACTGAGGAAGGTGGGGCCACATCTCATGATATTTGGCCTCATCTTTAAAAAAACTATTTTCAATTTTTTGACATCAGATTTTTTTTTTTTGTTATTCTGAAGCTTTTTCTTTATGTTTACAGAATTACAGAAAGAATAGTAGTTGTTTTTCCTGGTGGAGACTGTTCAGTCTGACACTCCAAGTGTGTCACTGTTGTGACTTTCTAGAGCACTGGTGGTCACAGTTTGGCTTCCACTACATATACAGCTAAAGCCAAATCAGCAGATAATTTCCTCCTCTCGCAGTATGTATTACCTAGAGTTCTCAAGTGCCTAAATGCAGACCTTGGTGGTACTTGCAATTTAAAGCAGAATCACAGACTTTCCTGCCTAATTCCAACAAATAATTAAATCCAGTACTTTAGAATAAGGAAAAGAAAACTCCACTCATTATAGATAAAGGATCTCACAGCTAAAATGATGTCTCTAATCCCCTGGGAAAGTGGTATTCTGCAAATACACCTGTTTACCCATATATCTCCAATTTCTATTGTCATCTCTTTGAGGAAGCTACTTGAGTGTCTTAAAATAGTAAAGACAGTAAGCTGCATTTTCAGATCACTCAGAAATAACATTGTTGATTCAACATGTGATCCCAATATTAAAAATACTCTGGGTTTTGTTGTTGGTTTTGTTTACCCCTACTCTGGCTGACTGCTTTCTCCCTGTAACTGGCTGCCACCTATGTAAGTTAATAACAGACTGAACGCCGGCGTGTCTGAAATCTCTGCCTTGGTCGCGCATTAGCAGTCTAGTGATGGTGAAGGAGGCTGGACAAGAGATATGCAGCTGCATTTTGGCTCTACCCAAGCCACCCAGTTCAGTATTAGACTCCATTAATTAGAAATCTTTCCTGTACACCAAGAAAAGATTTTTCTCATGCTCGTTACCAAGCAAACAGGATTTCCAAGTGTGTTGTCATAGCAGTCTGAAAGAAGCAAAAATGTGTTAAAATTCAAATGTGATTTTGTGTATTAGTAACATGGGTGATAGAAGGAACTATGAGATGTCAGGGGGAAAAAAAAAAAGGAAAAAATCCCCATTTTTAATTTGGGTTGCATATAAAACTTTGTAATTCTTAATTTGATAACACAAAGTGGAAATTTATCTTTTGTTAATGTTCTATCTTAGTTCTCGTTCCTCTTAAAGAATAATCTGCTGACCAGTCTTAAGTAGTGTTTGCAGACAGTTTTGGGGAGCACTGATGTTGTGAAAGGAGTGGATTCTTCATGCACTAAGGGTATTATATTTATTTGAGAGGTGACCTTAGCATCTGAAATTACATGGCAAAATTTGAATAAAAACTTCGCACAAAAACATCTCGCTGCAAGATTCACAGTTTCCATGGAGTTATACTCAACACCAGTCCCTGTTTTTATGAAAACAATATCAGCAGAAGAAAAGAAAGCACAAGCTGAAGTTGTTAAACTGTAAATTATGTAAATCATTTTTTCTGGTGAAACTAAGTGTGTCTCCTTAAAAGCCAGCACGAGAGTTTCTCAAGCTTCTCTGCTTATCAGTGGTGCTAATTGTACCAAACTCAGTGCTGCACAGCAGGATTAAGGCAGTAGTTTATCAATTTATTGCCAAGCTTGGATGAGTTTGGATTTTCCACCACTGTTTTTTTTTAATGGAATCCTATGGAAACACTTCCCCCTCTTGCTAGCTGCAGCCCCAGAAATTACCCTAACACTTGACAAGGGGCTTGGTAATGTGGATAACTGTCAAGGAAAAATAAGGCAACAGTCAGTTGCCAATTAAGACTAGACTCATTAAAAGCCTTTGAGAAGGATGCTGCCTTTGTATGTGCTCTTCTAACAATTATGGGAGCTTGTGTAAAGTTTGTTCACATCTTCTTAAAACAATCACATTTGTTGGAAAGAAGTTGACGTGAAATATTTAGCTATTTGATTCAAACCTGTCTGATATTACTTATAGATCTGAAACCCAGGTTGGCCAAGCCAGAGGTGATCAGGTCACAGATCAGCCTAGTTTGCCTGGTAGGAGATAAATGGATATATCCTTGGAGAAAGTAATTTAAACCCTCCCTTGCATTCCCTATATTTTTATCTGACCTTTACGGTTTTTGCCAGGTAGCGTGACCAAGTGGAATTGGATTATTCCTCCAAGGGAAAGACAATGAGAGAAAATTATGTTCAGGACAACAAGGAAGATGTAGCAGAACTTTTTTTCTCCTCTTCTTGTTCAGTGGGCAGGAGCATCTTCAGTATGGTATCTCCATGGGTCCAGAGATAGAAGTATGGGGTTGGGTGGTCCTGACCATGCAGCACAGGCCAGTGAAATTTTAGCTGAGAGACAATCTAATCAAAGAGAGAATAGTCTGAGATGGGAAGAACAAAATAAAAAATTCATATAACACCTGGGTTCGTTGTGTATGTGAAACATCAACAGGCTTATTGAACTCAGTGGTGGAAAGAGCTGGCTAAAGAGAAAGAGGAAAAAAAAAAAGAAATGTGGAATGATTCATCTTGGGGGTGTATTGATACTTATTGGATTATTAGTTATTTTTAATAAGGAATACAGTGGTGTGGTGCAGACAGGAATGACCATGCAAAGTTTCATGCTGAGATTAGGCATGCTGTTGTGTCCTTCTTGGTGCTGTGCAGGTAGCATCTATCTGGCATAACCCCGCTGTGGATTCTCCTCTACACATACACCTTTTTTGAGTGAAAATAAGAAGGTGCAGAAGCCAGGTGATGTCCTTGATGGAGAAATTCTGGTACAGGTCAGGGCATTTCAGGTGCTGCAGCTTGCTGTTGGTGGTAGAAACCCACCAGGGTACCTCGTTCCTTTGAACTATGCTTTTAATATGGGACATGAAAATAAAATGACTGAGCAAAAGAAAATCAATTTGGATTTGGTTTTGATTGTGGTTAAGTATCAAGTTGATGCTTAGACTGATTTCCTTCCCATACAGTGATTTTTTTTTTTAAATCTTGATGTAGTTCTGGTGCCTCAAGATTCAAGTCACCACATCAATTACAAGAGCTGTGGCAGCACTCACATTTCCAAAGTGTAGCAGCTGAGTGCCTGTACCAAAGCTTTAGGGTTATTGCTTATCCTGACCTTTGTTTTGACTTATTATTTTCAACTATGTGAGCTTCAGCTGGTTTCTAGCAGTGCAGCAAAGCTGAGAAAAATATTTCAGGCAAGGTACAATCAAAAATAATTGGCAGGGGAAAGAGCCATGTTTGCTAATGATAAGTGAGAATGATACTGATGGTCTTTTCTGAAGGAAACAATCCAGGAGCGATGAGGCTGTGGAGGAGCTGATACAGGGCGACTTGTTGATGGCCTGTTTGTAACCAGCACTTTGCTGCTTTGCATTTTCAAGAGGTCATGAGCTTGCAGAACTCTGTTGCATATACTTTGTTTCTCCCATTTCTGCGTGTGACCCTTTTCCCCCCCACCCAACTGTGTACATACTGGCTTTTGATTATTATTCCAGGATTCTTTGGACAGGAGGTTTGATCCTTACTGCTTCAGGAGTTTGAGGACTCAGCCTTTCACCACTGAAAAGTCTTCAGTATAGAATGAATTTTCCCGTTTCAATGTTTATAACATAAAAGGTCTGAAAAAAAGTCCCATATATATATATGTTCCTAAGAATCATGGGACTGAAATAAAAAATGACTTACAAATAAGGAAGGTGCAAACTCTGGCAACATTTTATTTGATTGTCTGAAAAAATGCTTTATCTTTCCCATTTTATTGGATCAACATATTAATTTGAAGGCTGCTGTGTTTCAGTTCCTGGGTTAGGAGCAACTGCAATTTGAGCTGAGGGATGGGTGCTGCTCCTGAGTGGCTCAGCTGGGTTATAAAGCACCAGCCCTGCCTCCAGGAATTGTCAGGGTGGATTTTTCTTTCTTTGATTTGAGCTGTTATTAAAACAAGAAATCCCTAGTGCTTTCTTGATGCTTCTTTAAATACTCCCATAGTTGGGGTGTTTGTTTTGCCTTTGTTCTTGAGAAAATCTGCCTTGTCTCTCAAACTCTTTAATGAGTGCTTTTAATTAAAATCAACTTTTTTCTTTTTTCCTTTTCTTCAGAGTTTGTTTGTTATGTTATTAACAATGCGGTTTGTTTAGTTTGCCTGCCCTTGGCATCTTCAGTGTTTTGCTAGTCTTTCCAGGATGGAAAATGTTGCAGTTTAGGGACTCAGTTTTCTGTGGCTCATTTGACTGGAATTGGGTTTTTATTTTTTTTTTTACCTTTTTTTTTTAACTGAATGTTTGTTGTTTTGGTTTTTTTTTTTTTTTTCTATTAAACTTGTTCTAGATTGGCTTTGTCACAGTGTGTACCCAGTACCCAGAGTTTTCGCCATGATCCTTGTAACTGGTTTAATCCTGCTGTCATCTTTATTGGCTCACCTGCAGATGCTTTGGAGGAGAGGCATTGATGTGAATTGTCTTTTCTAGCAGTGCCCATTAGATCAGGGAGACGGAAAGCAGTGATGGCTTTTGGAGCCAGTTGAGTGGTTTTGCTCTGTGAAGACACTACAAGCTGTCTTGGAGGCAGGAACGGAAGAAAGATGCTGGAGCGTGGTTGATGTCTTGTATTGGGAGTCTGTGAAACATAACATTTCTGCAGAATCAGAGAGAAACTCCTTCAGTACAATATTTTGGAGTGCATGCCAACATGTTGGAAAGAGAGCAAGAAATAAGTGCAACATCATCCCATGAATCTTAAGTTTTCATCACCTTATTTAGATTATTTCCTAGTTAATTGTAGATTAGCTTGAAGGTTGTAGTCTTGGTTTTATAATTTTCTGTAACTCTTCCTTCAGCACTTACTTTAAGGCTTTAGAAAATACATTATGAAACAGAGCCTGGAAAACTTGCAAATCATTTCAAGTTAAGAGACACTCTTAGGGATGGGACTTGAAAACTTATTGCAGCAAAACTCACAAATGGATCACAGAGAAGTCTTGAATGCCAGTTTTATTTTATATTGAGGCTGAATACCTGGAAAAAAGGAGGCTGAGAGGAGACCTTCTCACTGTCTACAACTACCTGGAAAGGAGCGTGTAGAGAGGTGGGGGTCAGTCTCTTCTCCCAGGCAACAAGTGATAGAAGGAGAGGAAAAGGCCTCAAGTTGCAGCAGGGGATGTTTAGATTGGATATGAGGAAAAACTTCTTCACCAAAAGGATAGTCAAGCATTGGAACAGGCTGCTCAGGGAGGTGGTGCAGTCACCTTCCCTGGTGATATTTAACAGAACGGGCAGACGAGGTGCTGAGGAACAAGGTTTAGAGGTGGAATTGTCAGTGTTGGGTTTATGGTTGGACTCAGTGATTTTAAAGGTCTTTTCCAACCACTACAGTTCTGTGATTCTAAATAAAGGTCTGTAAAATGATTCATCCCTGTAAAAGTCTTGAAGCACGTTCATCAGATGCACTGGCAAGAGCAGCTCCTGTAACACGTGGAGGTTTAAGCATCACATGCAGTTTTAAGCCTGGTCTACTGCGTGGTGAAGCTGGAGCAGAAGGAGTGGCTCAGCCCAAGTGCAGGTGTGTGTCCTGCCTGGCTGCCCTCGGGAGAGCTGCGTGTCTTGCTTGTCCCTGGCTGATGTCTGCATTCATGTTCCTGTTGGAGAGAATAACTTTCCTCTCCTTCAGATATATGATGTTATTTAAAACTCAGTGCTATGAAAGCATTTTATTATAGGAAAAATCTTTCAGTGTAAGTCCATCTTTTAAAACTATATAGGCCTATTTTCCAGAGCTCAGCCTAAAATAATATTTGTTGCATCTGATACAGAAGTAGTATGATCATCATGTAGTGAAAATGAAGTACCTGAGTTGTGTTAAAATGCTCCTGAAAAAAAAAAAATTGTGGATATTTTTAATGTTGTTTTATTTGCAGAGCTGGATAATCTGAAAACCCATCACAATTAAGCACATTTATAAGTAAATGATGACTTTCTCCATGTAGCTCTTGAAGAAATAGTTAATATTAACAGCGGCTGTAAACTTAGTACTTCACAAGACTTTCCTTTTCATCCCCTTTTATTCATGTCTCCAAAAACGTTACTGGTGCATGAAATATGACAAGAGCAATTTTGATAAATGAGACGACTGAACTCTGCTAATGCTGCTAAAACTTCGCTTTGAGCAGACTTTGGTAAACAAGAGAATGCAATAGTAGTATTTGCCATTTATGTTAATTTATGGGCTCAATAATACATGGTCTTTTCTCAAGTGAAAATGCAACAGGGTCTTGTTTTGACTCACCGATAGAGAAAAGTTTCTCCTTCTAGACTATTTCCTGGTACTAGTTGGGGAACAGGAAGCTGCTTGGTACTAAGACAGACACACAACTGATCTATTGGTGTTTCAGAACCAAAGCAAACAGCACCTTTTGTTCTCTAAAGCCACTTTAGAAGATGTTTGGTGAAATTAAATCATCCCATGCTGCCTTTCCCGGTGTCCATGAAAGCACAGTTTTTAACGCTATTTCTACCCTTCATAATTCAAGGTTTATTTCAGAGTTACAGTGGATTAATTGTAAAGATTTGATTATATATTTCTGTATTGGAGGAGTTGTGCTTCCCTCTATTTGAAGTCTATCACTTTCAATAAACTTGCATTAAGGTAATCTTAAAACAAAATCTCCCAACAATAAGTTTAAATGCATAACTAGCCAGTAAATGTTACTGCAATTTATCTTTCAGCCATACTATAGCATCATCATCCCCACTGACTGATGCATTTGGTCCCTTTGGACCATGCTGATCCTGCTGCCTCCACCATCTGGTAGCAGTGGGCTCCAGACCCAACCCACGGGGAAGAGCAGTATTTTTTTCAATGTTAAACTTACCTGCTACAAGTTTAATTGATTATTTTTTTTAATTGTTATTTCTCCCCCTCCCCTTTTGTAATGTTATGGGGCTTGGTGAAAACAGTTCTACATTCATTTTATTCACCACATTGATGACGCCAAACCTCAGCCTCTTCGTCTCCAGATTGCACATTGCCAGCCTGTTCTGCCTCTCCTTGTAAGGCATCTGCTGCCATTCAATGAGACTTGGACACGCTGGAGAGTTGGATGGAAAGGAA
>NW_010300454.1:13478-21193 GCF_000700745.2 Antrostomus carolinensis | reverse complement strand
TATATATGCCACTGAAGTGATTTAAAACAAGCCCCGGAATGCTTTCCAGGCTGTTTGCCATCAGCACACGTTGCTGTGTTGTAAATCATCTCCTGGGCTGTGTTGCCACGTGCACTCACATCCCGTGGTTGTTTTGGTGCTGACCTGTACTCTTTGTCTTGCTTCCGTAACAATTTTTCTCGCCACAGCAGAGGGCAGGAAAGGAAGCTTCTTAAATTAGGCCACAGTTCCACATTTCCATAAACACTGCTGCTTTCTAATTTTTCTGGTTAAAGATTCTGCAAATCTGACAGCTGCACCAGCGTCTTGCTTTGAAGTGAGGAAAGTCCTCGAGGCGTCATCTGCCTCACACACTGTGGAAACTAACAAACATCAGTAAATTACCAGGTTCACAAGATGCACATAGAAGTCTCTGTAACCAGAGGCGATGGAGGAGGCAGGTCCCGGGCTGAGCTGCAGGATGTGCCTTGCAAACCGATAAAAACCGATGAGAACTTGGGTCAGTCTGACCCTGCTCGGAAAGGTCCCCCTGGGGCGGTGGCATGTGTCCCCCCCCGGGGCGGTGGTGTGTGTCCCCCCCAGGGCAGTGGTGTGTATCCCTTGGGGCAGGAGCAGGCAGGGCTGGGGACATTCCTTCCAGCAGCTGCAGGGCTCTCCTGACACGGGGATGCTCTGGTACCCAGAGATGTCGGGCTCAGCCGTGCTGCCTTGTACACGCTTCAGGGGAGAGCTGTGTTCCCTCCTCTCAAGTGACAATTGTCTGTGGTTTCCTTTGCAAAATGCAGTTGGGCTTTGGTGTAGAATAGTTTGGATAGTCACTAAACTTACATGATTGAAGGGTGAAATATCACATCCTAGACTTAATGAAAGCTCAGAGTGAGTAAAGTAGCATCTAAATAAAGTTGTCTTAAAAAATAATGTTTTGTTTTGTTTTCCATTAGAGTGACCGGCTTCTAATCAAAGGAGGAAAAATTGTCAACGATGATCAATCATTTTATGCAGACATTTACGTGGAAGATGGTTTAATACAGTAAGTTAAACATTTATATTTGGTCATGTCATTTCTAAGCTTGATACAGTGCCATGGAATCCGAACAAAGTTCCTTTCCCACATTTTTCTCTTGGAAATACGTTCCCTTTTTGAAAATCAAGGGCAGCTCTTGGTGGTGGTGTCAGGAAAGAGCTACCTTAGTGTTCCCTCCTGGCTGGGAAGGTGTGGGCAGTGCTGGTGGCCCGTGCTCCTGGTACGATGTGCAGGAGATGGGTGAGGAACCCAGTCAGTTAACAGGATGGTGTTGCCAATTAACAGGAGATCTTAATATTGATTTCAGACAAATTGGAGAAAACCTGCTTGTTCCTGGTGATGTGAAGACGATCGATGCCTGTGGACAGCTAGTGGTGCCTGGGGGGATAGATGTCCACACCAGGCTGCAGATGCCCGTCCTGGGGATGGCCCCTGCTGATGACTTCTTCCAAGGGACCAAGGCAGCCCTGGCAGGAGGCACCACAATGATCAGTAAGACGGAGCAGCGTTCCATCTGACTGCCAAGTAGAACATTGTTTAGCAAAATACGTTGGGCCTTTTGTTATCATTGCAAAGGTTATTTACCCTCGTAGCACAGAAACGTTCATTTTTGCTGTGGGGATCGAAGTGTTACAAGGCTGATTAAAATGAGTTATGTATTTTTCAGAACCTCCTTCCGTTGCTACCCACGTATATTAAAAATACATGGCTGCTCCTGCTTCACCTCCAAGAGAATAAAAGAGAAGAAAGGTTTAAACACCTTTTAATATGTTTTTAATAGCTTTGCAGCTGTGTTTTTATAAGAGTTTTTCAGCTCTGTGAGCATGGGTTCAATTTTTGTGTTAATGTAAAATAATTTTGATTTCTGTTTTGCTTTTGTTCTGGTCCCAAGCCCCGCTGTAGTACTGACCTGGAGGACCAGTCTCTGCAGGTCCTGGCATAGATCTGTGCCGACCTCATAGCCAGCACCGTAGGGAACAGGGACAGAGGCAAGAAGGACATGGAGGTGCTGGAGCGTGTCCAGAGAAGGGAACGGAGCTGGGGAAGGGTCTGGAGCACAAGTGTGCTGAGTTCCCTTGTGGCTGAGGGAACTGGGGGTGTTGAGCCTGGAGAAAAGGAGGCTGAGGGGAGACCTTGTGGCTCTGTCCAAGTCCCTTGGAGGAGGGTGGAGAGAGGTGGGGGTGGGTCTGTTCAACCAAGGCCCAAGGGACAGGACAAGAGGAAATGGGCTCCAGTTGTGGCCAGGGCAGTTGAGATGGGATGTGAGGAAGAATTTCTTTGCTGAAAGGGTTCTGAGGCATTGGAAGGGGTTGCCCAGGGCAGTGATGGAGTCCCCATCCCGGAAGGGATTGAAGAGTCGTGTAGACACAGTGCTGAGGGACATGGGTTAGTTGGGGACTTGTCAGTGTTGGGTTCATGGTTGGACTCGATGAGCTTAAAGGGCTTTTCCAGTCCAGGCAGTTCTGTGTGATTCTGTGAAGTGCAGGAACGGGTGGGCTGTGGGTGACTGTGCGTGGAAGATGCCCCAGGGAGCTGTGCAGTGGGGTGCAAGGATGTGGTTTGGCTGTTGACCTCTCTCGGGTGCTGTGCTAGACAGGCTGCATGGGGAAAAGGGACGACAACAGCTGTAGCTTCGGGTTGGTTTGTTCCATTTGTTTCACTTCATCTGGGAAATTGATTATCCTCTGTCATTAAGCAATGCTGTAAAAAGGAATTTGGATTAAAACATCTCATTTTTGGAGCAGCAGTGCCTTGCACAAGAGCGTTGGTGGCTGCTGCACCCCCGGGTGTTCTCCACCCCTTCCCTGGCCACCCGCTAACGCTGTGCAGTGTCTCCCCAGTTGACCACATCTGCCCGGGTGCTGGGACCAGTCTCCTGGCCGCCTACGAGCAGTGGCGGGAACGCGCTGACAGCCAGGCCTGCTGTGACTACGCGCTGCACATCGACATCCCTCGCTGGCACGACAGCCTGAAGGAGGAGCTGGAAGCCCTGGTGAAGGACAAGGGTGAGGAGGGGGAGAGGGATGTTCTGCATTGACCCCACAGGACCCCCTCATCAGCACGTCACCCTGGGATGAGCTGTGACAGCCCTTGCTGCTCTGCTGCGCCGTACCCGGTGCTGCCCCCTCCCTGGAAGTGTTCTCGGCCAGGTTGGATGAGGCTTTGAGCATCCTGGTCTAGTGGAAGGTGTCCCTGCTGATGGCAGGGGGGTTGGAACTGGATGGGCTTTAAGGTCCCTCCCAACCCAAACCATTCTATGATTTTATGATACAGGGGGATGCGCAGGGACCGTGCTGCCTCGCTGTTGAGGTGTGACCTGCCCATCCCTGGCCATCGGGGAGAGAGGTGTGGATGGGGATGTTGACACCATATGCACACCTAGCAGCTGGTTCACATGTTCTCACCTCTGGGTAACGTACAGCCCAGTCATGAACATCGGTTTTGGAACAACATTGGGCACCTTGATCTGGGCTGCCTGATGTACAGGGAAGTATTTAAATGAAAACATTGAAGATGGGGCTTACAGAAGCTCAGCTTTAGGCTTCCCATAGAGATGTCGTTGGTGCCCGTAATTCCTGCCCACCCTGCAGGACCCGTGGGACATGGCTTACTGGAAAGCAGGCGATGGGGCAGCAATGCCTGCATTTCATTAATGCTTATTTCCCTGGTTGGAACTACATTTGCTTTCAGATTTGCTAATGTAGAGCTAAGTGACTTCAGCGTGATTTGCAGCCTTGCAAGCAAGGGCTTAATTGGTCAATTAACATAGAAATTTGCAGTGAATTTCCTATTCAATGCGGAGTGGCTGAGGTAATGCCGCAATTCCGAGCTTATGGCGGGTATTTTTCATATGTACATCCCATCAAATACAGATTGTTTGTAATTTGGTCGTAGCTTGGGATTCGTTGTTGCCTCTCTCCATATGAAATACAGGGGCAGTTCTCTGGCTCAGTGCTTCGTGAGTCGTGTTTTATCCCAGGGATGAGCGAGGAGTGGGCGCAGCGCTGCACGCAGAGTGCTGCACGTCTCTGTCTCTGGGTCAGTAACTGCACTAAATAATAGTGCTCTGATATCAGAGAGCCTCGTTTTGCTGTGATTTGTAGTCACAGCACTAGTACCCGGATTCAGAGACAGTTATCAGAAAGAAACTGGGGATAAACCATGAATCGAAACTACCTCTGTGGGGAGGACATGGCAGCAAGACGTTGATTCCATGTTTGGAGCAGGTTACAGAGAATCCCTAAAATCAGAGGTGGACTCTGGGGTATTTCTGGTTGGGGTGCATCCAAAGTTCAGGGTGTATTGTCTTTCGTGGTCCCAACCTTTGAGGTTCCATTCTCATGGGGACAGTTCCTGTTTCAGCCCTTCGCCTCCCCCAGTTCGAACACCACCAGCTCAGCCCGTGCCGGGTCACTGAGTTCTCAACTGGGACAATAAAGGGACATTTCACTTTCTTTTCTCAAGGTGTGAACTCCTTCCTGGTTTTTATGGCCTACAAAGACAAACTGCAGTGCACCGATGCCCAGGTAACGCTGCAGCCAGCGTCCGTAAGTCATCGCCCGCGCTCTGAGCCTGCACCCTGATTGTCTGATGTTGGGCAACCCCCTGTCTCCTGGCAGATGTATGAAATATTCGGCATTATTCGAGACCTGGGGGCCATCGCCCAAGTGCACGCTGAAAACGGGGACATCATCGATGAGGTACGGTGCTTACATTTGTTTAAATTCCAGGTTGACCAGAGTGGTCAAGAAAAATCATGGGTTGAGATATGAACAACTTAATAATTGAAATAAAATAATAATAGTAATAATGATGATAATAACAATAATGGAATATACAAATGAGTGATGCACAGTGCAGTTGCTCACCACCCACCGACCGATGCCCAGCCTGTCCCCAGCCAGCAGAGACAGTCCTGAAACTGCAATCCCCAAAGAGAGAAAGACCCCAAGAGATCCTGGAGCTTTCTGACCAACCCTCATTTATATACTGAACATGACATGATAAGAAATAGCATGTCATATCCAAATGCCATATTGGATTTGCTAATCTACTGCCTTCCCCCCGGTTTCTTCTGCACCTGCAGACTCGCAAAACATGGGAAATTGGAAAGTCCTTGATTTCCCAGCAACAACTAAAAACATCAGTATATTATCAACATTCTTCCCACTCCAAATCCCATACTAAATCCAAAACCTAGCACTGTTCTAGCTCCTGAGAAGAAAATCAGCTCTGTCCCAGCCAAACCAGGACAGAAGGGCAGACAGGAGACCCTGGCCACATCTGCAGGCAGAAGAACGTGCAGGAGCATCAGGAGCTCCTGCTACAATCAGCAGCATCCCTCCGGTTCCTCACACGCTCTTGGGTGTCACCACGGAAATCTTGACCAGGACGGTGCAGTCCTTCCTGACACGTACATTTTGGATGAGTGACTGCCCAAAGTGATGCTTTATCAGATTCTCTGTCTTGTTGAGAAGTCTGGAGTACTTGAGAAAAGAGAGGTTTGGGTCTTTTGCAGTGGTGGACATTGCACTTGGCAATATCTATCTCCAGAAACAGCTCTCGGGAGCTGCCTTGGTGTGGCTCTTCTACATTATTTTTCCTCTTTACCTTTAGAAAAGAGAATCTTGGGTATGTCCTGCAGTGAGGTGACGCACGGTGGAATTAGACTTGCAGTTCTTTTTAGCTGATGGCCACACAAGTGTTCAGTCTGGTGTGGGAGGAGAGTTTAAAACCAAGGCAGGATCCCAGTCCTTCAGCTGGGCTTATTTCAACAAACAGGACAGGCCAAGTCCCACCTCCCTGGGGTTTTGTCCGAGAAACCTTTTCTTTGGCTGGCTGTGAAACATAGTGTGAAC
Organism: Antrostomus carolinensis; assembly: GCF_000700745.2. NCBI lineage: Eukaryota > Metazoa > Chordata > Aves > Caprimulgiformes > Caprimulgidae > Antrostomus > Antrostomus carolinensis. The sequence goes on along the minus strand of NW_010300454.1, from coordinate 15,310 downwards.
CTGAGAAGTTCAGTGTCTTCAGGAGCTGCCAGCATGATGACACTCAAGCCCTGGGGACAAACTCGGAGGGTATCTGCAACAGGAATACAGTGGATGGAGCCATCAACATCCTCTAAGAGCGGGATCCTTTAAAGCCCTCGAGGGCTGGTCCGTGGCGTTGAGCAATGTCCTTGCAGCCCCTGCAGCAGGAGCGGTCCCTGGTACAGAACATCCCAGAAGGGAAGCGGGCGAGGGGTCTGCTGGGCACCTACCCGCACAGACAACATCAGTGACCAGCAGCAGCCCAGAGCTTGTTCCAGCTCCATCCCCGTGGGGTCCCTGCAGGGACTGGTGTAACGCCCATAGTGACACAGGGACTGGGTTCCTGCCCATGGTGACATGAGGCTGTGACAGTGGGGCTGAGAGCGTCACTCTTTGGGGGAGCAGGTGCTCCCCTGAAGGACCCACCTCTGTGGGCTCCTCAGAGCAGCTTCAGGACATCTTGGATCCAGGGGAAACATCTCTGCTTCCCTGTGACCAGGCATCACCTGGAGCACAGCCTTAGTGTAGGGGGTGATGGGTTTAAAATCCCACATCCTCCTGAAATACAGCTGGGTTTGGCAAGAGGGGACAGTCCAAAGGCACCATCCCTCTCGGTGCCCAAGCCAGACTGACTCCACAGCCTGAGATAGGTCTACTGGGTAGGAGGTGCAACAGCTGCTGGAGAGCCACAGGTATAAATGGTATCACCTGGCCATGCTCATGCATTCCCACCACCCTTCAGGTGCTTCTGAAAAGGTGTTTTGTCCCCTGCGTTGCTCCTGACAGGCTGTTCCTTCTCACTGACTGCTCTTCCATCCATCTTCATCCATCTAGGAGCAGAAGAGGCTGCTGGAGCTGGGGGTCACCGGGCCGGAGGGACACGTCCTCAGCCGCCCCGAGGAGGTAACGTCTCCAGCCCATCAGCAGACCCCCCCGCGGGTCCGGCCGTAGCGGAGCTGCCCTGAGGTGTGTTCTGTCCCCGTTCTGGTGTTGGCAGGTGGAAGCAGAGGCGGTGTACCGTGCCATCACCATCGCGAAACAGGCCAACTGCCCCCTCTACGTCACCAAGATAATGAGCAGAGGCGCAGCAGATGTGGTAGCTCAAGCCAAGAGGAAAGGTAAAGCACTCTGTCGTATTTCACACTAATTGAACCTATTTAAATACATCCAGGAATGTCATTCTAGCTGCAAGGTTGAAGAACTCGTTATCACCCAAGTTCTCTCACTTTTTAAGGGTGTTAAAACTTGGTGTTGGCTTTTCTTCACAGTGTGCCAGAGCTAATTGCTCTGAGCTGGAAAGATTTGAGATGGGCTTGAAACTTTGACACCTGAATCTCAGCAGATGCAGCTGAAAAAAAAAAAAAAGAAAAAAAAAAGAAAAATAATTCCCTTGCAGTCATTTGTCATGAACTAAATAAAAAATGGATCTGGAGCAAACTCCAGTTTCAAACTGGGAGTGGAGTGGGAAGAGGTGGAAGCAATGCTGTGGGGTTGGGGCAGCAGCCGTGCCCCAGGACTGGGGTCCAGAGGTGCTCCTGCCCCCAGCCAGGAGACTCTGCCCCAGACTCCGTGTTGGTTTTGAGGAAGGTGCAGCAGTTTGGGGATGAATGGGCATTTCACAGCATCCCAGAACTGCCTGGACTGGAAAAGCCCTTTAAGCTCATCAAGTCCAACCATGAACCCAACACTGACCAGTCCCCTATGACTAACCCATGTCCCTCAGCACTATGTCTACACCACTCTTCAATCCCTCCAGGGATGGGGACTCCACCACTGCCCTGGGCAACCCCTTCCAATGCCTCAGAACCCTT
>NW_010300454.1:7149-13323 GCF_000700745.2 Antrostomus carolinensis | reverse complement strand
TCCCCTCAGCCTCCTTTTCTCCAGGCTCAACACCCCCAGTTCCCTCAGCCACAAGGGAACTCAGCACACTTGTGCTCCAGACCCTTCCCCAGCTCTACTGGTCTAAGGAGAAAACAGAGGGATTCAGAACTTGTCCTGGCAGCATTTCCCAGTCACATCCCTCATCTGAGCGATTGGTGTGAATTTAAAAGGCGAGATGCTGAGAGTGCGGGTCAGTGAGGGTGTCCTGTGCCATTAGCCACGGTGTTTGCAGCGTGTGAGCAGAGGCCGTGGTGCCGTGGTGCGTTCACACTCACTCACGCTCGCTCTGTAGGCGCAGTGGTGTACGGGGAGCCCATCTCCGCCAGCCTGGGCACCGACGGGTCGCACTACTGGAGCAAAAACTGGGCCAAAGCTGCAGCCTTTGTCACGTCCCCCCCCATCAGCCCGGACCCCACCACGCCGGATCATCTCTCCTCCCTCCTGTCCTGGTGAGTCCCGGCCACCCCGGTGGTGCCGTTCACAGCAGCAGCATCATCTGCAGAGCAGGGACCAACCAGAGAACACTTCTGCGCTCTGATTTTTTTCCTGGAAGGATAAACAGTTGTTAACAGAAGTGTTTCATGTCAGTGCATCTTACACAGCACATAAAGATATCTCAATATATTCAGTATTTTCTTAAAGAGACAATAAAACACGAGTGTAGCTCAGTCCACCACAGCCTTGCCATAAATCTGGAGGCATGCTCTTGGGTCGTCATGCCCAGTTCTCTTCTTGCCCTTCCCGCCAGCGTGGAGTCACCTCCTTCACCTGTGATAGCAGATAACATTTGGGTTTATGCAGGATCTTGGTTTATGGATTTAGGACCAGGGGAAATGGCAGGAAGATGTGGCGGGGGAGGGTGAGGTTGGCCATGAGGAGAAGGTTCTTGAGGCAGAGGGTGGTGGAGCACTGGAACAGGCTCCCCAGGGAGGTGCTCATGGCACCAAGCCTGACAAGATTCCAGCAGCATTTGGCCAAGGCCCTGAGGGACATGGTGTGAATGTTGGGATTGTCCTGTGCAGGGACAGGAGTTGGACTCCATCATCCTTGTGAGTCCCTTCCAGCTCACAACACTCAATGATTCTGTGATTTATTTATTTATCTATGTGTCCTTGCTTTAAAAGCAACCCTGCTTGGAGAACATTTCTTTAAAATAATCTGAGCTTCAAAACAAAGGTACAAAAATTAAAATACTGGCTTAAATGGTAAAAATAACGGCAAGTTTAGGAGAGAGAATATAAATGGTGCTTCTGAGGCTGCTGTTTACATCTCTTGGACGGTTCCAGTGCTGAATTCCTGTGTCAATCAGTACAGTGAGTGTCTGTAAAAGTTGCCTCTCAACCCACCTTGACTTCCTTTGGTATTTACAATAAGTCACCTGCCTTTAGAGCCATTGCTGGTGCCAGGCAGAGTGACCAGAAGCCCTGAGATGGTTGGTGCTGGAGGTGGGCAGGGCCAGGGTGGTGGTGATGGTGATGACGATGGTGATGGTGGTGGTGGTGGTGCCAAGAAGGCTGTTTGTGCCACCGGCGCCTCCTCTGACCTCCTCTGCTCTCCTTGGCCCAGCGGGGACCTGCAGGTTGTTGGCAGCGCCCATTGCACCTTCACCACTGTGCAGAAGGCTGTGGGGAAGGACAACTTCACCCTCATCCCTGAGGGGACCAACGGCATCGAAGAGCGGATGGCGATCGTCTGGGAGAAGTGTGTGGTAGGTACTAAACCAAAACCTTCAGAGTGTCTTCAAAAGCTTTGGTACGGGGATCACCCACCCCACTCTCACACAAGAAGGTCTCTCCAACACATTTTCCTACGGGTAAGATGTGATGTTCCTCTGCTCTGGTGCTTGCAGGAGGCCTGGGGAGGTGGATGGGGACAGGGTGTCTCTCCCTGGGTGGCCATGGAGGTGGCCATTCCAGCCAGCTCTGCTGGGCAGAGTTGCTCTCTCTCCCTGCTTGGCCATGCAGCTTTTCCTCCCATGGGGCACCCCAGGAGGCTCCAGCCCACACCCTGTGGAACTGACCTCTCTGTGCCGGCTTCCAGGAGCTTGGGAACCAAGGCACCCTGAAGGTAGTGCCTTAGGTAGGCTTTGTTCAAAGATAAATGGAATTTATCTGAAGATAGTGGGGGTTGGACTGGATGACCTTTAAAGGTCCCTTCCAACCCAAGCCAGTATGATTCTATAATAACTAAAGATGATAAATAGCACTATTTAGATTCACTTCTAGTCTTCTTCGTTGAAATATCCTCAACCATCTTTAGTGAATGTCAGATGCCTGTACAGGGATTTGAAACTTACTAGTGAAGGTCTTGTTTTTCAGAGACCTTAAATTTCACAGAGTCTAAGAAAAATAAAACCTATTGTATTATATAGCCCCCAGGGACAAGGCTGGGGCCCCGCATCTCCCTTTTCCCTGTAGCTGCAGCCTTGTTGCACGTGGACTCACATCGCCCCGTCAGGCAGTCAGATGCTGAGCAGGGCTCTGGCTGTGGGGACAGGCTGCTGCCCACAGCAAGGGCTGGGTGCATCTCCAGGGATGGTCCTTCCCTCCCTCCTTCCCTCCCTCCTTCCCTCCCTCCTTCCCTCCCTCCTTCCCTCCCTCTCCTTCCTTCCTTCCTTCCTTCCTTCCATTTCCCAGGTCCCTGGGAAGATGGATGAGAATGACTTTGTTGCCGTGACCAGTACCAATGCAGCCAAGATCTTCAACTGCTACCCCAGGAAGGGGCGCGTTGCTGTGGGCGCAGACGCAGACCTGGTTTTGTGGAACCCCAAGGCTATGAAAATCATCTCGGCAAAAACCCACAACCTGGTAACATGTTTTTTAAATTATTTTCTTGAGCTGATGTTAGCATCTGAGAAGAGAGTAGTCAAGCAGTGTGTTTCTGTAGATCACAAAGATCAGCTCGTTCACCGAGGGAGGAGCTGTTCTCCTGGATAAAGTGATGCAGGACCTTGCGTTTCCTTTTTAAAATACAACAAATGAGAATGTCCTTTGGTTACTGTAGAGCTGGGCCATTGGGAAGGGGTGGGACTGTGACCGAGACACTGCTCTGCTACACAAATTTTACAATCAATGTACTTGCTGTGGGCTAGAAAAATGTAAGTGCTGAACGTGTTTTAAGTATTAAACTATTAATAGTTTAATTATAAGCATTATAGTATGTATACATATATAGTTTAATTGTAAGTATTAAACTATTGATACAATTTAATGTACCAGCATCCCGCCCAAAGAGCCAGACCCACCCCTGCTCATGCTCCCACCCTCCGTGGACACTGCCTGTCCGTAGTGGGGACTCATTTGGGAGAGGTTCAGGTGCCCCTCGGTGGCACTTCAGCCGTGGTTTCCAGGCCATGGACATCCCCAGATTAATTTCCAACATGAGCCTCAGACAGAGAACTGTGGTTGAAAGAGAGAGGGTGGGTGAGGAATGTTGGTGACAGAGCTGATTGAAGTTACTGTAGAAACATTTTTGACCCATGGTTTTTTTTTTTCAACAAAGTGGTTTTTATTGAAGAAAATTATCTTTATGTTTGAAATATTCAGTTGGTTTCTTTAAAAAATAGAGACAGGTTTTTCTTTTGTTCCAGAAAATTCACTTTCGATTTTTTTTTATAATGCCACATTTTTTCACTGTAAACTTCATTTTTTTGATAGTTTGTTAGTGATAATAATGGGAGTATTTTAAGAATGTTAACATGATTTCACATTTCCCACAAAGCAGACGTGACTTTCCGTGCCTGTTTTGGTGGAAGACCTGCAGGGACTTGGAAGAAATGACAAGAACTTCTGTCTCCAAATGGAGAACTTAAGCAGAGCTCTTGTGGGGCTGAGAGAGAATTAATTGTTCACATATAGTACAAGTCTGGTGGGCTCCAGGAGAGCTGCACGTCTTCTGGGCAAGGACTGAGTGTGCCGAGGATTTAGGTTCTCCATCCCCTTTGTTTAGTTCATCCAATTAGAAGAATCTTACCCTTTGAAATGGGGAGGGGGGGTTAGTTAAGTACAACAGACTGTGCCCAAGGAGCGATGTACAAAATGGGGTTGTGTGTACAGTTGACTAGAGCATCATGTTCTCCTCTTAGAGCTTAACCATAGTGCATGTCTTGGTTTGGTCTTTCCAGAACGTGGAGTACAACATCTTTGAAGGCACAGAGTGTCACGGGGCTCCTACCGTGGTCATAAGTCAAGGAAAAGTTGTTCTTGAAGATGGAAACCTGTTTGTCACCCAGGGCTCAGGTCGCTTCATTCCTAGAAAGACATTCCCTGATTTTGTTTATAAAAGAATAAAGGCCAGAAACAGGGTAAGGAGAATTTGATTTGCAATAATCCCATATTTTTGTTGCGATCTCGCTGCATTATTGTGCTGCTGTTACGACAAGCCGGCTGCTAGAATAGGCAACAGAAACAAGAACGTTGCTAATGTCATTTCTTCTTAGGCCTTGGAAACTCGTAATGTTGTCCTGTAACTGCTTTGGTGCATGGCTCGGCATGTTCATCAGTAATGCTTACTGTGGCCAAGGGCAGGGAGTGAGGGAACAAGGGGTGGTGGCTTGAAAGTGGCAGAGGGGAGATGGAGCTGAGATGTGAGGAAGAAATTCTTTGGTGTGAGGGTGGTGAGACAGTGTCCCAGGTTGCCCAGAGAAGCTGTGGCTGCTCCTCCCTGCAAGTGTTGAAGGCCAGGTTGGATGAGGCTTTGAGCAACCTGGTCTAGTGGAAGGTGTCCCTGCTGCTGGCAGGGGGATTGGGGCTGGATGAGCTTTGAGGTCCCTTCCAACCCAAACCAGTCTGTGGTTCTCTGTTGAGTGTGGTTCTTGTTCATGTCCCTCACACCTCTGCTCACTCCCCACCACGCAGCTGGCCGAAGTCCATGGTGTCCCCCGAGGGCTGTATGACGGACCTGTCCACGAGATCCTTGTGAGTGCCAGAGCCCCAGCCGCGGCGACCAGGACGGCTCCCTGCGCAGGCAAAGCCCCGGCTCCTCCCGTGCGCAACCTCCACCAGTCGGGGTTCAGCTTGTCCGGTAGGATGGGGTCACCCCAAAGTCGGGGCTGCAGGGGTGGGGGCTGGCTGGCCTGGCTGGCACAAAGTCCTGGGCTTGTGTGTGTGGTGGGGCAAAGCTGAGGAACCGCAGAGGGTTGAGGCCACAATGCTGGGGAGCAGGAGGGGGAGGCTGAAGGTGAGGGTGTCACCACGTCCCTGCCCAGTCAGTGGGGACACTGTCAGGGGCCCTGGCTGCATCCCCCATGAGTTGGGGGTTAGAAGTGGTTGGGTTTTTAGAGATGAGCCAAATAACTCCGTTTTCAGAGAAAGACAATTCCTTTGGTCTTTCTGTGTAAGCGAGCGGGGATTCAGCATCATTCCGCTCAGCGTCCCGCAGAAGCCTGCCCGGCAGCTGTAGGGACCTTGGAAAGCCAATGCTCTGCCATCAAATGACTTTCGTAAGGTTGTTTTCTTAGCTGGTTGAAATCAGATGGATCATATATTGTTTAATAAAAGTACAAGGTCCCACATCTTATTATATAGAAACTGTTTATTTGCAGGAAAGTAATTTATAACGTTTTCCAGAAGGAAGTAATAACAAATAAAGACATTGGGGCAAGTAAAGCCATTCCCAATTGCACTGGGATAATTAGTGCCCAAAACAATATATAATGAAAATAAGAGTATTTCCCCCCCCAGGAAATGTTCTGTGGCTTGTGCAGTTGAAGCCATGGGGCTCCCCTGCCCGGCCCCCAGCAGACCCCATGCCTCTCCTCCTCCCTAGGGTCGCAGGCTGATGACCACATTGCCAGACGCACGGCTCAGAAGATCATGGCCCCGCCGGGCGGACGGTCCAATATCACCTCACTGTCCTGATGGGCACCCCAGGGCTTGCTTCCACCGTCCCCACCACTGCCGGGCGAGCTCGCTGGGTCCAGCTGGGAAGGGGACGGTGGGTCACCCTCCAGCTCGGGATGGAAATCGAGCCATCAACTGCCCCGGCCCCTTCTTCTTGTAGGTAGAAAATAGAGTAACCCCGAGAGGTAGTGCTCCCGTCTCCATCTCTCCCGCTCTGTGTCTCCTCAGTAGCTGCTCAGACCCCCTCACCCGGTGCATGCGGGCTCCTGGACGTGTGGGCTCCTGGACGCGCGGGCTCAGCCGTGCTGCTGCG
>NW_010300454.1:6858-7118 GCF_000700745.2 Antrostomus carolinensis | reverse complement strand
GAGCATGTGCCATTCCACTGCCACCGAGTGCCCTTCCTCCTCCAAGGGCTCTTACCGCTGCGCACGCCCCACTCCACACTCTCACTACACTCACCTGTCGGCAGCGTCCCCCTCTGAGCTCAGCCCCCTCTCACGGCACCGACCCGGCCGTGCTGCGGGAGCGACCGTCCCTGCGTGGGTGAGCCACACAGCTGGGTGGGACAGCAGCGTGTCCGTCTGTCCCAGGGTGCTGGTGGGGTCAGAGGGGCACGGGCAGGGGC
>NW_010300454.1:5092-6818 GCF_000700745.2 Antrostomus carolinensis | reverse complement strand
CCAGGGCAGGTGCCCACATCCCGGGGCAGGACGGGTCTGGCTGCTCCTGGCCCCATGGTGGACGTGCCGGTGGGCTGTACTCTGTGTTAGGCTTGGGTTTTAGAGATGATTTATACAGTTTTTCAAGAAGCGAGTGTTTTACTCCCAGTACCAGGGCTCATTTGAAGGCCAGTTGCATATGACAGACTCTTTTATAAAGGTTATTAGAGCCCATTTATGATATTTATGTACAGGAAAGGTGAACCCCTGTGCCACAAAGCCATGCATGTCCCCTAACAGGATGGCTCGCCCTTCCTACTCTGTTCCTTGCTTTGAATAAAGTTGGTTGGAAATCATAAAATGATAGAAGTGGTTCATCTATCAGGGTTGGGTTTTGTGTTTTCTTCCTTTGGATTTTTATGCATGAAGGTTTCTAAATCAGTTCATGACTTGTAGGGGACTGTACTCCACCTTGACAAGGAAAAGGGGATTATTATTATTATTATTATTATTATTATTATTATTAGCTGTGTAGGAATAATGGAGAATCCCACCCTTCTGCTTAGCCTGGGCACGCTGGCCCGGGGCTGTGCTATCACCTTGGTGTCCCACAGCTGAAAACCTTTGGTTTGCCAATTTAAAATAGGAGGAGGGTGGTTTGCTTTCCCCATGGGGTCAGTAACGCCCGCGGTGCCTGGGAGCCACAGATGCAGTAAGAGACGCTGTAAGGGGTCTGTGAGATGCAGGTTTTCCTCGGGCAGTGTCGTGCTTTGGGCTCCAGCTCTGTCTGAAAGGAGGGAGCAAGAAAAGGAACAAAAGAGTCATGGAAACATGAGCGAGCATCTGCTCCACAGGTGGAAGCTGAAATCGTACTGATAAGCAGCCCTGGATCCACTTACCTGTGAGTTACATGAGAATTAATGGATTATTACCTGAATTCCAAAATTCAAACCAGGAAGGGCTGGGTTTTTTTTTTTTTAATTTCTGGTGGGTTTTTTGATTGTCTGATCTGACCAATGTCTCATAGCTTAATGCAATGACCTGTAGTCATTTCTGCATCAAACATATATGGGAATGCATTTGTTCATATATTTTATAGATAATTTTAAACAAACTATTTAATTTCAGTTGTTGGTTTTCTGTTTTTTTTCCTGCAATTGCACCAAGATTATTGATCATCTGTTTTCTTTCTAAATAACAGCTTTAAGTGATGGCAGCAGAAACTATGTAAGGACTTGTCAGTGTGGGGTTAACGATTGGACTTGATGATCTTAATGGTCTTTTCCAATCCAGGTGATTCTGGGATTCTGTGAATGGAAAAGAGAAAAGAATCTGCAGGCAGTGACCTCTCCCAACTGCCACGACATCCATGGGGTGACGGGGAGACCCCCAGCACGCCCAGCTCAGCAGCACTTACCAGGGGAATTTCTGTGATCTTGGTACTGCAAATGTCCCTTTTCCAACAGGAAAGGGACCCCGGGGTGGGGGGGACCCCAGCCCCTCTGCCAGCATCGCCCTGCGGAGGGTGTGACCCTCTCACTTCCCAGCAGAAGGCCTGTACTATTTAAAAACCAGTAAAATTCCAAGACAACACTTGCCCAGTCCAAACCAAACCTGACCATGCAACGCAGCATGTTGGGCTCAAATACACATGCACATTCACAGGCAGCAGAAAATCACATGGAATTAAAATTGAGGGTGAGAGCAGCTGCAGCCCAGCCGAGGGTGCCCCAGGGCTGCAGGGACA
>NW_010300454.1:2886-4831 GCF_000700745.2 Antrostomus carolinensis | reverse complement strand
ATCCAGCACCCACCTCTCCTTCGGGTGCAGCCATCAGAGCAGCAGCACGGTGCATCTCAGCAGGTAGGAAAGGCAAAAAGGTGGTTTCAGTCAATCAGCAGCTTTTCCACCCCCTGTAATGTCAGGGCTGTGGGTGGGGAACTGTCCTCACCCTCTTACCTTCACCTCCTCTCTCTGTACACGGGGCGAATGACCCGGCTTGCTGGGTGTCCCATGTGCCCTTGGCCCTTTGGGGCCACCTGGGGACATTGTGAGGGGTCACGCGCCACCCGCCAGTGAAGGGCTCTGCAGAGAGAGCCACGTTACAGCTCATCGAGGGATTTGCCTCATCCCTTTACCGCTTCCTTTGAAGTCGGGAAGAGCCTCTGTAGATGTTCCTCATCTACACTGAGATAAAACGAGGCAGCACTTTGTGCCAACAACCATCATAAATAATTCCAAGTACTGATGAGGGATGAAAGAGAAAAAACAGGGACTTCCTGAAGTTCCCTGGGGCTGGTTTCATCAAGTTTAAGACACAAAATCCAGGGCCGGGCAGTGAAACCCCAAAGCGCAGCAAGCCAGAGCTGTCACACCCTCTGCGCTGTGGGGTCAGGGTCTCCTGCCCCCAGCCCCACCTTGTGCAACCTCTCCAGGGACCTACAGACCCCTTGCACTGACCCTGGACACGGGGGGTGACAATGCCCAGACCCAGCTGTTCCCCTTTTACCGCCTGTTTCGCAGTTTTTAAGGAGTCATGTTCCTGCAGCTCTTGTCCCAGCCCCGGCTCTGCATGAGCGGGGAGTGTCCCACCAGCTCTGGGGTCCAGCTGGGTTTCCCAAAGTGTCCCCAGCCCCGGAACCATCAGCTGCATCCGGCCAGGCTTTGGAAACGCTGCAGCAAATGGAAATACTGGGCAGCTCCAGCCTGCGCTGTGCAAACAAGAAATGTAATTAGAACACCTGCTTTTTATAAGATTCAATGTTTTTGGTTTTTTTCTACAGATCAATGACCTAGAAATGACAACGAATACTTGGCAATGTTAAAAATACACATTTATTACTCCATGTATGCAATGGCTTCTCGCAGTATCTGCAAAAACACAAACTTGGCATAACTTAAATATTCTGTGGCATGATAGAATTTTCATGCATTAAAATTACAGAAATGTATCAACATAAAACACAAAGATATACTTTACATATATTTCCACTGAAATGATTAAAAAAAAAAAATACCCTATCAAGGCATCAGGATTTCAGCACTGTCCAAGGCCAAGTTCATATTATTGGCCTTTTTTTGCTTTTATTTTATTACTCTTACTCTCTTTTTGGCAAAGTATAGAGTAATAAAGAATTTGCAACAGAAGAAACATCAGAACCTTATCTGGCATTTGTTTTCTACGCAAAATTCCCAGTGAAGTCTGTGGAATTCAATGGAAACACTTAAAAATAAGCAACTTTGCAAAACTTCATAGTACAACAGAGAGAAGAAAATGACCTTATGGCAAGGAGTTTAAGGAGAATAATTTATAGGCGATGGAGACTTTTCACAGCGAGTAACGGCACGACCTGTATAAATCTGTCATACAAAAAATACATGTATTTAAATATTTAAATACAGAAAATTATTGTGTTCTGGTTGTAGTGATGTCAACCAGAGCTGCTATTGGCTTCTTTTAAGCTCTGCGAGACGGGGTTTGCTACCAGGGGTAGGTAGGTCATGACTTCACTGTGAGTTCTGCTCCCACCTGGAGCTGCGCCAGGCTCCAACAGAGGGAATAACAGGAGAGGAGCGGCTGGGAGAGTTCCAGAGCCAGGGGATCTTCCCAGGAACCAGCCCTGTCCCAGAGAACACCCCGCTGTCCCCAGCAGCGTGCTCAGCTTGGCCACGCGCCCCACGGACCGCGGCAGCGCGGGATTCCTGTGGCACCCACTGTTTCTTACCGTTGTTCCCGTTTCAAATT
>NW_010300454.1:1508-2865 GCF_000700745.2 Antrostomus carolinensis | reverse complement strand
TCTCCAGGGATGAGGCACAAACAGGCGCCAGCAGAACCTGCTCCCCCACGGGACCAGTGCAGTTATGCCCACGCATTCACTCAGATCCAAAACACTCCAGTTACGTTGTGCTCACAGTGTCTCTACTGCACAACGCAGGGATGGATCCCAGAGGTCTGTGTCCTGGCACTGTTCTCAGTCATTAGGGTTTAGAAACAGCCCGAGCCAGAGAGCAGAGTGACCCCAGCGTGTCCCTGCGAGATGGGCTGCTGGGTTCAGCCAGGACCTGCCCCAGGTCATCTCACCTGGGAAGGAGCCATTGCCTGGGGCCTCCCCAGAGCCATGCCCGGTTTCTGCCAAGGATATTTTGCACAATTTACCCAGGAAGAGCAGTGCTGAAAAGAGAACATAAATGACCGACACGGAGAGGGTTTGGGGTGAGAAGTTTCTGTTTCAGAAGTGAGCCAGGTCCTCCCTACACTCACCAACCTCCGCCTCAAGGGCCGTTTGTCACTTGTCCTAAAAGAAGCCATGAAAATGTCTTAGACAAAATTAGACACATCCTGCCAACATCTGTCCTGGCCCAAGAGCTGCTGGCTGCAGAGGATCTATCTGCAGCTCATACATGGGATGTTTTGGTCCACAAATAAATTATGCACTTTGTCCTTCTGACAGTCCAAACTTCTGTCGTTACTTACAGAAAGATGAGAAACAGTGAGATGGAGTTTACTGAAAAAACCTATCCATACCGGTGGAGTAAATCGTCTGTAATTTATAATTCCTGAATAAATACTTGGGTTTGTCCCTCATTCTGCTTCTCTTGCCCACCCGAGTCCTGGCAGCCACGCGGTGGGTTCCTGGCTGCTCGGTTACGGTTCTCTGGCCGCTCTGATCAGAAGCAAAGCAGGGCCCGTCTTGGTGTGGTTTGGTGACTTGAGATGGCCCTGTGACTACCACCCTGCGAGGAGCCCTGGCCATGGCTAGTGGCCATTGCAGACAGGCACCATTCTGGCGGTGGGAGCCGAGCCCCCACGGCACGACACCGGCAGCCAAGGGACAGGGGACACAGGGCATGCGCAGGGAGCAATGGGGCAAGGAGTGGGCTGCCCCACAGAGAGCAGGGGCTGCTCACCGGCAGAAGGTAATTAATTCTCAGGGTAACGAGGTTACCCTGGTGCCCAGTAATCAACTGGGGTGGAGCGGGCAGGTCCCCCAGCGCAGCCCAGGGCAGACGCCCTCCTGTAGCCGGGGAAAAGGCGCAGGGGAAGGATTTATTTCAGACCTGGCTCACCGAGCTCCCCTTCAGCCCCTCATTAACGCAGCCCCTAACGAGGCACGGGCCGTGGCTGTGCCCTGCCAGCACCCATCCTCCACAGGA
>NW_010300454.1:0-1446 GCF_000700745.2 Antrostomus carolinensis | reverse complement strand
GGTGAGAGCCGCCGTGTCTGACGGCACCTACCCAGCTCTGTCCTGAAAACAACCATGACAGCGGCACCAGAGCTCTGGCTTCCCCCCGCCCCGCACAAGCTGTGCCTGCACACCTGAACACTTCCTGTAGAGAATTCTACAAAAATTCTACAATTTTAGCCACGTACCGATTTCCACATAAAACTGTGGAAAAATAAATGCGTCGTGTCTTTCTTTTTTTTTTTGTATAAAATTGTTTCCTACCAGTTACATCTTTCTATTCTATTAGCAGAGACCAAAAACGCAGCGAAATTTGTCCTGAAAGAGTCTGCATCTGTTAAAAACATTTTTCTCTCCATTTTTGTGTGAGGAAAATAGAGCAAGGATGCAAACCCTGCAACCTCCTCGTGTCTGGCAGCAAACAGACGTTGAGAGTTGGAACAAGAACGTGGTTCTAACGAAGCCCCCGTGTATCACAAGAGCCGTAGGGTGCAGCAGAACCCGGCTCGTTTGCAGCAACAGCAACCAAAAGCCACTCTACAGCAGATTAAGCAACTAATATAGTGAAGGCTTCTGAAACAAGAAGAAAGGCAATATCCACAGCTGGGGAGAGCTGAAGAGATCTCCCATCTTATTAAGAAATTAAGACAGGTATTGGTAAATTATATACAGTACTTCTACTTTACACTGAAAATAAAGCAAATCGAAGGGTGACACGAGCTGTACCCCTCTCATAACCCAGCAGCATCGCAAGGCCACCCACTTGATCTCCAGTAAAATCTGAACCTGTGATCAACTGCGTCCTCCGAACCCGGCCACACAGAACCAAACCCTCCGGTCCACTCGCACAGCTCCTCGCCGCTCACAGCAGCTACGTGAAGAAAGCAAATATTTTAAATACATTCTGCATTTCAGCTACGTGTTGGATCGTTACCCAGCCCAGAAGAATCCATGGAGTGCACAAAAAACATGTATTTGACCTGAGCTGGGAAAGAAATTCTGACAGGTGACAAGAGGACAAGGACGTGCCTGGGATGTCCTTTTCGCTGCAGGACCCAAACAGCTCGAGGCTCCCGGGCAGCTGGTGGTGCCGGTCCCAGCCCGGGGCTGCTCCGATTTGCAGCAGCGTCGCTGGTCCCTGCGCAGCCCTGATGAACAGGGAACACCAAAGGAAAACTTCAGCCACCCGTTTAAACCAGCTCCTCAGCCTTCCTCCCTCGCCACGCCTGCTCGCCGGCTTCCCTTCTTGTACCCGAGGACGTAACTTCTTTTCTTGTCATCTTACTGTATTAAAAACATGTGCAGACCAGCAATTTGACATTAAAAACTAACGAGTCAAGAAGTCGATTTACCTCCTCCGACAAGTTGCATAGCAAGTATCTCAGCCCAGGCCAGGCAGCCGGTGTACCGACCCGCGATCCGTTCAGTCCAGGAACGCGGTTCTGTCCCAACTGTCTGGTTTGCTAC
>NW_010300453.1:0-4540 GCF_000700745.2 Antrostomus carolinensis | reverse complement strand
ACCAGTTCTATTTCAGCCAAAAACCAGGACAGTCAACAATATGGTTTCTTGAGGTGTCACTCATTTTAACTGTAATGCAGTAAAAATTGAGTGATTTACTCTTTTCAGTAATTAGGTGAAGTGATTGTATAGTCTTTGAGAACCCAGTACAGCCTTCCACTAAACAAATACTCTGACTCTACCATTGGAAAGTATGGATGAATAATATACGAAATCTCTTCTGTGTGTTGTAAAGGAGAGGGGAATAGGTATGATAAACATGCTTTGGAGGTAAAGAAAATTAAGAAATAGTTAGAACAGCAGGCTAAGGCATTGCTAGCTCAAAGTTTGAATATGGGTACAAACCGTACAGCATATTTGCATTAGAAGAACCTTCAGTCACTCTGTGGTTTGATTCCTACCCGTCATTACCCTTCTTATTTACTCATTCACTTGCAAAATATTTGCCTTGCCCCTCAGGTTTTATTACCTGCCCACAGCATATCAGTGGGGAATAGAGGGGAATGGCTGCGGTGAGTCCTTTCACTGCTTATGTCATGGAGAGAGCTTCTTTGTAGTCATTGAAGTGTACAAACACTCATATGTGCCATAAATATCCAAACAAATCACAGAGCAGACATCATCAAAAACAGTCATAGAAGAAAGTAGGAGGCATCATTCAGAGCAGGAAAAAAGAGGAAGGCTTCATAGCAGTCACAAATTCTGGGTTAGTCATCGTTTGTCTCTGTGCTGGTGGAGGGGACTTGCTGAAGCATTGCGTCACTTGCAAATATTAGTCACTGAAGCTATTGTCTGAGCCTCTGAATGAGAGGGGCAAGATTTGCTGCCTTCTAAGAGAAAATATTTTAAAGAAGAATGGGCTAGGAGGACTTACTGATTGCAAGACGTTAAATATGCCCTTATTCACACATCATTTTCCTTGGATGCTGGCAACATCAACATTATGTGTCAAGCATCTTATAGAGAATTACTATTTCCCATTATTTTCTCCCTAATTATTTGTTAGGGGAAATTATTCTTTTCCCTAATTTAATTATTTTTTGGTGTGTGATATTATTGCTTAAATCAATTTGGCTATTTTTGAAACAAATAGGTCAGTTCAAATTCACAGTTATGTTCTAATACAGTGCTGTTGTGCTGGCACAGCATGATGGAATTTGTTTGAAATTTCCTAATTGTTTGTAAAATGTCTTCACTGTTTCATTTTGCCTTACACAGTTGCTGTTCTAGATTATTTGTTACTTGGGCAGTTTTTATCACGTGTGTGCACACTTCTTTGCACAATGCAATGCCCATTCTTAAATAACTTACACTAGGTATTATGAACAGGCTAAACAATGGACACATAGGGGTAGTCCTTGATTTTGGCTCACAGCACAAAAGGAAGAAGTGGTCCAAGCCTGGAGTGCTGTCTGGGGACATGGGAGAGTCGTCTCCCTGATCTGCCAGAGAGCTCTTCTTAGGACTTGGGCAGGTTGATTGTCTCACCACGTCTTGTGTGAGTTAATTGTGCGGCACTTCATGGTGCAGACTTTGAAGCATGTGGATAAAGCGCTCATAGAGCCTGTATGGATTCTTTAGGCAAGGTCGCCCTGTATAGAATTCCAGTGATAGCTGGTAGTCCTGGCAAAAATGCAGTTCTTGTATAAAATACAAGTCAGTGGCGTTTGAAAATGAAAGACCAATGTGTGTGTGTATTAAATGGTGTGTATATATTTCTAGATGAGGAGAGATCACGTGTGTGTATGTGTACATATATGCAAATAGAAATCTAATTTACAAGTTAATAGTATGAGAACAAGCAAATTTAGAGTGGAGTCTATTTCACAGTTATGGGACTAATAGTTACTTTCACTTGATTTAACATATTTCATTAATTATGCTAAATGTGTACCTATCCTGTGTTCATTTTGGAACCGCCAATGCTGTTGTATGAAAAGAACTGTAAGAAATGTTTGCTTGTATCTGTGGACAAAGCTAATGGAAAAACCCAATCCTCTCATCCACATATTTATCTGAAAGATGTGTTGTATATCTGCAGTTGATTTTCTAGAATGCTGATTAGCTAATACTGTTTTTGGCATGCAGCTTATCCATCATGTTGGAGAACACTATCTGAATTTCAATTTACTTTTCAGAATGACGTTGAACTGCTATTCCTTTCAAGACTTTTCTAGCCATTTGGGGACCTACTGCAGACAGTGGAGCTGCAGTCTGGTCTCAAAATCTAATTGAATTGATAGAAGGCAGCTGAAGCAATGATTGTTGAGGAGCTTGAGATGGATTGCAAAAAATAAATGCTTCTGAGCAACTTCCTTAGTGTCCTTGTTTGAAACTCTGCCCCTGAGTTTATTTTTATTTTCATTGGTAACAGACCTTTATGGTAAAAGCCTCGTGCTTCAATATAGTTAAGGAATTTGTTAGTTCTGTGTGGTTTTGATATGATCATGTTGCTATTAAAGAAACTTTATGCTTCTGAGAGTACTAGGCTAATAACAGGAGGAGGAGCAGAGAGTTAAGGTAGTGTTAGGTGTTAATCCCTTTGATCCCACCAGCACCTTGCCACTGTTCAAACTGCCAAAATCTTACCCTCCTAAACATTTGTTTTTGCAGTGATGGGTCTTTCCCTTATGATTCTGTTCCTTGGCAGCAAAATACCAACCAGCCTCCAGGCTCTTTATCAGTGGTCACCACAGTATGGGGTGTGACTAACACCTCTCAAAGCCAGGTAAGCTTCATTTTTATGCTTCTTCCCCTCTAGATATGGGTTTTCACTAATGTTTGCAAAATGGAAAGAAAGCTTTTTAGAAGATCCTCTTGGGATGAGTAACAGTGTCTGTGTTCTCTTTGTTGTACGTGGTGCAATTTTTCCCAGTCATGTCCTCTTTGGTGGCATTGGACAGGAGGCGTTTGAGAGCTTGAATCAGTAACTCCTTTAGCTGTATGCAAATGTCAGGCTTGGGTTCAGCATATAATTTGCACTATATGGTTTCAACACTAAAAGCATGATTCTGGGGTAATCTCAAACCTCTTGGGAATTTCAGATTGAATTTGAAGAGTTGTTTTAAAAATAAAAATTCTAGCTAGATTCACCAAATTACAGTTCTTGCTGATGTTGTGTCATACTTGTGGACTGGTGAAGTCCAGTGCCAAGTCTACCCCCACGCTGAGGTGCTAATACCAGCTATAGGCTGTGCTCTTTTCAACCTCTCCTGTTAATACTGCTTTACTTTGCAAGAATATTTGAATATGCATTGAAGCAAAAACATGAGCTCCTGGCTTCCAGGTGGGAGCCATACTTACTGGATTTTCATTTGGTTCTCTCCACTCTTAACTTTCTTTTTCTTCTACAATGTATATTGAATTATGCTATACAAAAAGAAGCAGCTTTAATGAAGGAGATGCCAATTATTTGTGATAGTGTGCTGTCCAAGAGATGTGTCACATATCAAGCTCTCAAACAGGCTAGCCTTTTGTCACACAGTAGATGTGCTCTAAACACATCGCCATCTTTAATGAGTGCAAATGGTGCATAAATCTAACCTGTCTTTTCTACTTTTTTCAAATCAAGTGACATTAGATCCCATACAAAATTTTCTGTGGATTTTTTTTTATTTTAATTTTGATCAGAAAATTAAAAACAAGATTGTTATGGATTGAGCCATTTGAAAAAGAAATTATTGGGGGGCCAAGTCATATAGATACTCACACAGCAGTTATGTAAACACTGGTTGTGGCAAAATCTTTCTTCAAAAAATAAAGAGAAGAAACAATTACAGGATCTATAACATGATTTATTATTGTTTATTTCTTTTTAACATCTTAAAAGAAAAGATAGCCCATCTGGGAGAGAAATACCTGAGTAAACACATAGGTCTATATATTGGCCAGAAAATGGAAATATAGTTTCTTGTGAAAATCTTCCACACTTAAAAAGGCAAAAGGAAAATAAAAAGACTCAGAGTTTTGTTCTGTCATAAGAAGACTGCAATATTACTTGAAATCTTCATGATACTTCAGAGGAATGTGCACTAAAAGAAAAAAAGCACTTTGGTAAAAAGAAGAAAATGCTTCTTCAGAATCACTGCGAGGGGGATGAAACTCTAGAAAGTACGTGAAGCTTGGTTGTAGCTGTTCAGAGGAGATTGAAGTGAATGACAGGGTTTCGCATAAGACTTCATGCTCCCCAAGGGAAAGGAATTAACAGGGCTTATCTATTCCCTTTCACAAATTCCCAAAGCCAAAGACTTGGTCTTCTGCAAAAATCATGAGCACTAAGTTTCTTCCCAAGCAGGAGACAGATTTCCGTGCAGGTGATCATGAACAGCCATACATACATCTCAATGGAAATCAGAGCAATTTTGGTCCAATTGGAAAAATAAAATGCTTCAAACAAGCAAACAAAGTTCTTTTAAAAACAGAACAGAGGACTCTTTTCTAACAAGCAGTAAAAGCAACTGGCAGACTTCCGTACAGTTTAGAGAGTGAGATTCAAGAACAGGTAAAGCCACTGAAATAGAATCATAGAATGGTTTGGATT
>NW_010300452.1:34977-50046 GCF_000700745.2 Antrostomus carolinensis | reverse complement strand
AGAAGAAGAAGAAGAAGAAGAAGAAGAAGGGTGGGGGAAAACCATTCATAAGTAATTTTTACTTGGGATTCTCACTAGACTTGTGTATTCAGGCCATGTTCTGACTTTGCTTATTCTGTCTGCGTAACACCTCAAAAATCAGCCTTTTCTACCCTCTCAGGCAAATAAAACTCTCGCATATCAATTACTAACAAAACATTTCTCTGACTTCAACAAACACTACTTTGCCTTATTCATTTTTGTCCAGACCATTCCAGCAGTGACTGTTTAGCTATTTAACAGTCTTTGTACCTTTTCATTAGCTGCTTTTTCTCCCCAGCATCAGACACAAGACTGCTGCTTTCCCTGGTTCTCAGGTTTTGCTGAACATTCCATTCAGTCCACTGTCCTGCTTGGGAGACTTTTAAACAGGCACCTTGATGCCTTCTCCCACACCTTCCCCACTTGCTGCACTTCCTGTCCTAGCTTCTCCTCCAAATCCTTCCTTAAAATTTGCCATGGAGTCCTCTAAACACCCTTCTAAGTGCCTGGGTTTCTGTTGTGCTGAGATCACTATCTGACCTATGTTGACCAATGAATTTGTTGTTTCTGTACTCTCTCCCATCTCTATGTGCCTTTCTCATGTTGAATACCTGTACTGATACTGATGCTTTCTGCAGTAGGTGGTATCTGCAACCTTGGCAAGAATACAGGATGGTTTGGTCCAGAACCCTGAACCAGGCTCCAGGTGCCAAACAGTACAACACAGTACAATTTCTAGAGTTTAAGGATTTTACCAAAGTTGTCAGGATTGTCATCTCTGCTTTCTAGAAATGAAAGCTGTGTCACAGACAGAGGGAGCAATAAATCCAAGGACAACTTTTGTGTCTGAAGATTTTGGCTTCTGCAGTCCCAAGCCTATATCACTGTATTACCCCACCACTCACAGCCCAGTGAAAAATGGGGATGGGACTGGAAAGATTTTTTTAAAAAGATTGTACATATTTTTGAGTTTCCTTTAATTTAAATTTTGTAAAATATACCTCTGCTTTAGATATGGCTTTGATAAGCAATCCTGTGGCCATCTCTGTGGTTTGAGCTGTTATGTCCCAAATCTTTGTCTTGGTGGGCAGGCAGGGTGCTCTGTGACCTTTGAGAGTTTCACTTTCATTTTCTCATCATGAAAAATATACCTAAGATCACACTGTGTATGCACAAAAAAACCCCAAAAGGAACACTATACCTTCCACTTCCCAGCCCACTCACTGAGTTTGAAACCATTATTCTCTGGATTGCATTGGTTTTAACCTGGATGCTATTTGATCCCATCAGGCAACTGACAGCATTGTGTTAGGACATATGGGATGGCTCTCAGGGGATTACTAGGAGGGATCTTTTGGTTTGCATTTGCTATATGATATTACTCTTGGAAATAAGAAAAGACCAAGATTTGTCCTGATTTCACAGAGGTGTTGAATGGTTGCAGGTGCCTTTGATTTAGGGGAATTGAGTGCTTTCAGAAAAATCAGGTCAGCTTGGGGTTTCTGTGAAGTAGAATTCATTTTTTATGATTGAAAGGAAAAAACTTCCTTCCTTATCAAAATTAATCTGTATGCAGGGCTTGCAATCATCAGTTTCTTGCTACCTTGTTAACTTGCTGGCTGCGGAAGTTTTTGATGCATGTTTTAAGTTGGTAAGCACACAAAGATGATTTCCCCACTGAAAGTTTTGCATCACTTCTGAGCTGGTTTTGCAATTCTGGAACTGGGCGAGGGAGCAAACACCAAGTTCTCCTCTTGGGAACTATCTAGCACAGCAGTGTGTGGCTCTGAAGTAAGATGTCTGGAATTAGAGGGGATTTTATCTACACTGGTAGATAAGCAATGTGAGAATTTCGCTTCATGTCTTACAAAGTCTGATGGCAATTGAACACAACACAGGGACTCCTGAGGCACTGTCAATCAACTCTTCCATTTACAAAATGTTTTAAGTTCCCTTAATTGTGTTAGCTTGGGCTTGACGCTGATGGGGTTATTCCGATGCCAGTGTGAGGTTGGCTGGCACTGGTTTGAGTATCTCTGAACTGCACCCAACTGCATGATTCATCAAACCCGACATCTCTCACACAACTGGTTACAGTGCAATAGGCCAGCTAACAGCAGGAGGGATAACAAGTTCCGACCCAGTTACATGAATGGGCTGCATCTTCCCAGTGTCTGAAGCTGCAGAGCATTAGACTTCCATCAAGATACACCAGTTCACCCCAGGTGGCTATTGAAATATGACAAGGTAACCACAGCTTGAGGTGCTGAGTATTGTTTCACACTGTATTGAATGAAGAGCTGCATCATCCTTCTGCCATTTTGTCTCAATACTTGCATTTAAGGAGTAGGAACAAGTTAAGATGAGGAGTACCAGTCATTGTGCCTGACATTTCAGTTACTAGAGGCTGGGGCTAAAGTGTGGCACCGGTTACTCAGAGCCTGATAGCAAACAGGTGAGAGACCTACCTGATCCTCAGCAGGCAGAACACTGGGTTGTTTTTTTTTTAAAAAAAAAAAACATAAACCTTTCCCACTCCCTTCACATATCAGGGTTGTTACACTAAGAGTTGCAAATGGATCTACAACTTTAGGTTGCCACCATGCACAGCCTTGTTTCCAAAACCCACAAGTCTCCTCTACTCTGAAAAGTGGGAGCAGCTATTCCTTGAAGCTTAAATAACTTCTTTGCCTTCGTGCTTGCCAATATTGATGGTAGTATTCCAGAGAACTAGCTGCCTGTTCTGGAGGAATGTGATATCTAGATAGGATTTGGTTTTAAAACTGAGTATACAGGGCAGCATCAAAACTAAAGACAAAGATGAAAGCAATAGGCTTGGAAAAATGGTATCTCAGAATTGGGAAAGTAGTAGAAGGCTTAGAAGTTATCTTCCCTGAGAATAGGAATGGGACCAAAGGAATGGAAAAGATATAATTATGGTGGGGTTATACTTAAAGTGAATAATTCCTTGTATTACAAGAGAGAAACTGAAAAAGAGGAAAATGAAGGTTCTAATGATCATGTTGTTAAGGAAAACACTGAAGAAAAGTGTCTGCTTGTCTGAATTTAAGATCCAAAAATTTTGTGCATCTTTCTTTTACCTACTCTGCATGTGAAGCAATCTCAGCCAAATGTTTGCATTTGGACATTTCTATACTAATAGGTGTATAGGTGAGAACTGGATCTCCTGGTACTGTTAAAAAACACAGCACCATGTGATAACCACAGGGTCCTGGCAAGATGCTCTCTCTCCAAAGCACATTCTGGAGACGCGGTCAGTGCTGTTACAGATCCTGTGACAATCTTGTGTGTGTGCAGAGTAACTAGTTGGTGTTTAGTACCTAAACCCTTGGTGATCCACTTTGGGGTAGCACAAACAATGTCACCTGGAGATGACTGTTCTTCTCCTTCTTTCAGTCCAAAACAATTGGGGTAATAGATGAGGTTTCCTGGACGGATGAGTGTGACTCACCCAGCTTGATGTACAGAAGGGAGAGGAAATGAAGTAAGGGGCCAGAAATAGTCCTAGAGACATTAGCTTAGAGGGAAGGACAAAACAGAGCACAGACTAGAAAATAAAAGACCTACAGTGATGTGACATTAAGACCATCTGGACAATGTTTGGCAGCAGTTGAAAAGCAAACAGAGCCCTGAGAAGGGTTTCTAAAAGTGAGGGGAATACAAATGACATACTGCCCAGCAAGCACTTAGAAAGCATTGAGCTCTTCTGATCTATCTGCATTGGTCCATCCAATTTTGAAAAGAGACAACTCAAAGGCAAGAAAGAGACTGTCTCAGGGAGTATGAGAGTTTGAAGAGAGATTCAACTAGTCTTACCTTGCTTATACTTAGAGAAGCTCTCTGAGAGATCTGACTGAGACAAGGGTGTCTGAAAGGCAGGTAGCATAATAACACCAACCAGCTATGCAAGTCACAACTATAAAAGAAGAGTTCACTGGCTGACATACAGAAAAGTGTAAATGGATCTATATGTTTGCATAACATCTGCCAAAATGATTGAGGTTGTTGGGTGCTATTGAAATGGTAGTATCAAATGTGGTGTAAGAAGAACTTAAAAGCCTTGAAATTCTTAAGAAGGAATAACAATTTCAGGGTAATTCCTGATAATTGCTATATTTATCAAGTTGCTTTAAACATTACAACAACTGACCATAAGAAATGCTGTATTTGGAGGGAAAGAAGGGGTTGTTGGATGTTTATTTTCTACAAACTTTTTTCCTGAAGAAAATCCAAAATCAGAAAGTTTTTTCCCCTGCTTATCTTTTTCTTAAAAAAAAAACCCCAAAAACCAAACCAACCCAAAACATATTCTAGCTACAAGTTTTCAGGCTGTGACACAAAAAGATAAGGGGAAAGAAGAGATGCTAGGAAAAAACCTCTTTGATTCCTCCTCTCCCTTCCTCTGATAACACTCATTTTGATCCAAGTGCCACAGCAACGCTGTTGGGAATGTTTCTCCTATCTCTAGTCCAAAATTAGAGTGAGGGAACTTTGCTGGCAGGCAGCTAAGCTTTGTGTTGGGGAAGCATATCTGTACAGACTGAGCTACGCTGCTTTTGGACAGCAGCTAAGGATGTGGGCCCTTATCGACCCAGATTGATGGATAGAACAGGTTTTCTCATCCAACAGTTGCCACAAACCAGATCAAGCCCTTAAAAACACCATGACTACTGATGCAGCTAGGTGTATTTCCATTAACAGCAATGGCTTTGGACAGGGTGATGGTTTGCTGTCCTTCCATACAATGTGTTCTTCCCCGCCTCATGTCCCTTAAGGAATTGTAAAAGTGAGTATCAGCTTTGGGGTAAGCCATATATTTTGTGGACTCCTGGCTGCTATTTTGTTTTTCTCTCTGTGTGTTCAACAGGAAATTCCTCCTACATCTTCCTTATTCTGACTCTGTTCTTATCCTCTCAGCACTGTTTTCTGGATCCTCTTATCACAAGACCCTGCAGCAAGGTTCCTTCTTATCTAAATTAGCTTGTGTGATCTTGCATCTGAATGCCCAGCACAGGGGAAATGATCCATTGCAGGTACACAATCCACAATGCTCCACACTGTTGATTTTACACTGATTTCCCTGCAGTTGGCAAGCAAGCCTGTGATTTCTGAGTTGGACACTCCCAGTTGCTAGACTCACAAGAACTGGGAGTAGGAGTTGAATTATGTGAGGATATTTAGGTAGGGGAGTAAAGTACCATTAATTAGAAATTAATCTCTACAAAAAATAAATTAAATTTAGAGCTCTCCCTTCATGTAGACCTCCAGCACTGAAGGGTTGAGAGGTGCATGGTCTTTCCAAACAAGGCTGACTTAGGGTTTTCAAACTCTGATTGAGTAAATAAGGTTGAGGAGCTAACATCAGGATAGTCAAGGCTCAAGCACATGACCAGTCATAGCTTGAGGAGGTGCCTTGTATCAGCTGAGCTGTGGTAGCTCATGGCTAAACATGCTTGACTTGGTCCAGCAGAGACGTCAGGCTGTCCAGCTCAGACTTCTCACAGCAGTTCTCTTCCCTCACTTTCTGTTTTGCTGTGGGTTAGGCTGACTCACTAAGCAGAAGTCATGTAACCATGTGAGTGATTTTGGTAGACTTCAGGATACCTCCACCTTGCATACTGTGAGCATCTCTTGTGCTGTGAGGCCACCATCTTCAGCTGTGTCAGTCTCCAAACAAGGGACATGCTCATGGTGGTCAGATGGCTAGAAAAGTCTGCTCTCAGGTTGTCTGCAATGTGAAACCCACAAATAAGCCTGAGAAAAACAGAGAAAGTGAATCTGAGCATCAGTAACCCATTCATACAGCTAAGAGTAAAATAATATTTTGAAGAAGGTGATTTATTTAAAATATCAATTTGTAAACAGGAGAACACAGAACATTAATTTGGAAGAGGTATCTGCTCCATCACTGTGCCTCAAGGCTGGTTCAGCCTTGCCCAAGTTACCCAAGATAGATGTTAGTCTAATCTCCTCTTAGATATCTCCAGAGGTGGAGGTGTGACACCTAGGCCTCAGCTGTTCCTGCTGTTTGAATGTTTGTTTCCTGAAGATGGAGCTAAAGACATTTTCCTGCAATTCACAGCATAAATTTTTTGTCCCATCCACAATGGAAATGGAAAGCAAGTTATTCCATTCTTCCTCAGAGCAGCCTGGGACATAGCTGAGGACTGCTGTCATACCACCCTTTGCTCTTCTCCAAGCTGAACAACCAGCAACACTTTCAGTCTGTATTTGCAGGTCATAATTTCCAGCCTCACAATCACATGCCGCCCTCCTCTGCATTTACTACAATAGATTCACATTTTTTCTTTAAATTTGATGCCCCACAATGCCCAAATGAGTAATACATTTAAAGCTTTACAAGCGTAAAGAAGTGGAGGGATGACTTCAGATGTCTTAGACATAACAGCTATATTCCTGTATCCAGGCATATGTTGTCTGTATCTCTCTTGGTTTGCTTTAGTTTGTGACCAGCTAAAATACTCCCAGTATTTTTGTCCTGTATTAGTATTGTTGATTATTCCTGTCTGATTTTCTTTATTATTTTTAAGACAATTAAGTTACTTTTAAAATAATTTTCCAGATTAATTTTCTTTTTTGTCAAGATCAGTTTGAATTCTCAGCCTGTTTTTCAAAGCCCACAGGCCTCTCATGTATCATCCACAAACTGATGAACATACTTTCAAGTCCCACAAATCAATAAAAATATTGAATAGCAAAATATTGAATACAGTCTTTATCTGAATATTGTTGCAAATTGACTTTTTATTAAGCCAAGGTAATTTCTGTTCCATTGAATAACTTTTGCCTAAAAGGAAGCACTCAAAAGACCTCTCAGTTTTGCCTCATGCAGGAAAACGACAATTTCAGACATGTGTCATAGGAACAGAGACTTGTGTAAGGAAGTCAGAGCTTAGATGTAGACCTGGTTTATAGCTGAGGTTTCACACTGGCTTTGGGTCTCGCCAAACTTGCTAAAGACATTAGGAATCTCTCCCTCACTGAGCAATATAACCAGGAATGTGACTTTCACAGACTGCCAGAGTACAGTGACTCACTCAGCACTGAAAAGGGACAAAACTTTAAAACTGTCATTACTTAACTTTCCTTTACTATTTGACAGTGATCCAAAACTTCCTAAAATATTCACCAATAATTACACCAGTAATTGCCCAAGACTATCTGTTACGACACGACGACTATTTCATATGTACTACACAGGACTTTATGTTCCCAGCTGCTCCTGTGGATTCATTTGATTCTTGAATCCATTCTTATTGCAACAGCCAGAGGTGGAAGGGCTCATACAAAAAGAGAAAAGGTGATAATGGATGTGTCTGCATGTTCTACCAGCCAAAGGTATGGCCTAAGACACCTATTTATTACTAATTCTTTTAACTGATGCTTTGTTATGTAAGATATATCCAACTTTTTCAGGACTTGAAATAGTTTGCTCAAGTTCAGAACTTCTTTAAGCAGAGGTACCTATGGTTTGGGTTTTTTTTTTTCAACAGAATGCGCCAAGTTTTAGATGATCCAGTTTGCCCTGTCAGTTTGAAACTGTGCTATTGATTCAGCTCTGCAGTATATATTTCATCATAGAAAATGTGGCTTTTTTTCTGATACAATAGTAATTAAACACTGATTTCCAATGCTATACTGAATCAATAAACTGTATCTTGCAGGCATCTAGCTGTGTTTCAAGAATCCCACCTTTGATGTATGCTGGAATTTGTCTCCTCTGGGCTCTTACGTAGCCACCCACGGAAAGCAAGTAGGCAAGATTTCTGTCCTTTAAAAGAACCCAGGCTGGAAAACTGCACTGAAGCTGTAACTCATGCTCTTGCTTGGGAAAAATGTTTGGTGCCAGCATAGCTAACTCTTCATAACCTCCTTACATCATAGCCAGTGCAGCAGGCAGAAGCAGTTAAAAATATGTGAAGGACAAATAGAGTCTCTCTAATCTTTTGCTTGAAGTAACCCATTTTTGTTAGGCTCTACTAAGGACTGAGACAGGATGTGTTAGTTTCAACATGAAAGTTGCCTTAGATTCAGTAAGCAGTAGCTGAAGTGCCCAACGGCAAAACTGGTCACTGCTCACACCTCTGATTGCTCTCCTGCTAGCAAGTAAGGTACCAGGACATACCAGTCACTTAAATTGGCACAGTGTGAATGCAGCTTGCCTCCTTCAGTGGTTTCCAGCCCTGTGCACTGCTGACACAAACCAGTCCATACCAACTGGAGTGGAGACCTCCAAGCTTCAGCTCCTCTGATCCAAAGCAGTGGTGTGGACTTAACTTCTTGTGGTACCAGTTCATTTTCTTTCTGGGGAGATGATGTTAAAGAGGAGGGAATTTATTTGAATCCGGCTATTTTCTATCCAACATGAACATAAAGATTCTTTCAGGTGGTGTGAGCTCCTCTTGTTCTTCTCAGTGAATTCTACCTTTAATTTTCAGATCATTATTTACTATGGGATTTGAGGTGGTGTTTGATTGCTCATTCTCTTGCTAGAGTAGGAGTGCTCTTACAGTATTAAATGTTGCCCTTTTTTGGGTAACCACCAAGCCCAAAAGAAAAGACTGTTCTTGAGTTCAAGATGTCTAAGTGCAGGTGGGAGGAAGTCTAGGAGATCATTTGGACCAGCACTTTTCCCACGACAGCCATGTTTTAGTACGGTCTCTACACAACGTCAGTCACCTCCCAGCACTGTAACCACATGTGTTTTCACTGGACCTCGTCATCCTTTCAGGATATACACAATCCTCAAGCAAATTATCTGAGGCATATCAGAGACCTTTCCATATTCTTCTTTCTGGTGTCTTTACAGTCCTTATTATAGTAGAGTTTGTGCGTATTACAAGCTCTCTTTCAATTTTTTAATATCAGAAATTGCTGGAAAGAGGGAAAGGTTTTGCCTTCCATTTCGTAAGTAAGAAGATCACATAATGGACCTGGATAAAACAGATCTTAGCCTGACCTTGTATTTCTAATAGCCTGACATGGTCATCTTACTTTACAGTCAACAAACAGTGCAGAAGGTAGTCAGTGCATCCAGCCCTCAGTCAGGAGGGATGCCGGATGCCCGTGGCATAGCAAAGGAGATGAACTGGGGTCTCTTCCAGAAAATCAGGCTAATCCCCAGGTTTTTCTTCCTGTCTGCTTTTGGAGACAACTTTTGGCTGGGCAGAGAGCAGGAAGGCTTAGTGGGTAACCAGTAGCTGGATGACCCCAGGGTATCTTTTAACTTATGTCCAAAAGCTCTAGCTCTCTTGTGTGCTGCCAAACAATACTCCTGTCACCATGCAATGAGCTCTGCCTTGTATTAACTTATTTCGGTGGCAAGAGAAGCCAACCCCATGCAAATGAAGCCACAAGAAGAAGAGAAGTAGTGGTGACAGTGTTCCATGCAACAAACTAAGGGTTGTTTTATTATCTATTTAAGGGTGGCATCATCTGGCTACACAAGGAGTTGTGGAAGTGAAATTGATGTTGTGAAATCATATGATTAGGCAATTTTCTCCCTGTGATAACAACTAAATTAAAAATAGACATTAAACTGTTCAATTAATGAGTACAGTAACGTAGTCTATTCTTGTGCTCTAATTTGTGCTGTGTTGAAAGTAGCTGCTTCTTCCTCCTCTGCCTCCTTGTAAATAAACCATATACTTTCTGAATCAACCCATCCAGTTATATCCTAATTGTTTCTAGGAGCAAACCTCACTACTACATTTATTGTCTTACAAGGATTTGTTCATGCAGAACCAGATTCCCATTGGTGATATTTTAATCACTATTACAGTGCAAACATGGACTTCAATAGCTTATTAACACTACAGGGTTTAGTAAACTTTTATCAGCAAACAAATACCAAAAAGGATGATTCCTGTGAGGAGGCTGGTAACCTCTTTGCTTATTTTTTATAACATTTCTGAAGAAGCTGGAAACCTGGATAGGTCTCAGAAACCTGATTTAGGTATTGGAGATACATATGGTCATGTATCTGACATCACCAAGCCCATAATGATGTTTGACGTGCTCTATATATGTACATAATAGATATATTGCAAGACAGACAGCATGCAATGAAAAGGGCGGGTTATTTTCTCATTTTGTTACAACTAAATTTCTAAAGCATAGAGGGCCACATAAGGTTTTTTAGTCAGGTAGGTGCAGATTTAAACTGAGGTTTAAAAACACTGAAGAAGGCTTTGGTGTTCTGAGCTCCCATTGACATTTAGTAGGGCTTATCCTCCTACACCATTTTGGCACTGTTGAATCTGCAGCTCTTCTGTGTGTATTTTAGCATATGCCAATAAGCTACATGGCTAAAGATAAAGAGAGGATAAGAGATGTTGAAACTTGCAATGTCTTATCTATATTAAGAACTTTGTGAAAAACAGGTCTTTACACTTATTTTAGTTTCACTGGCCATGTGACAAATTTTAAAACTCTACCTTTTGTTTGACTGTTCTTTTGTAAAACAAAAAGTAGCAAGAAAAACTCATTTAGAGACAACCAAATGTTTAGGTTTGAATTAAAACATTTCTTTCCAGCTGAGACTTGAGTTTCAAAAGCAAATAAATAAGCAGAAAGAGTTTTGGTAACAGATATAATTTTGAAATAAGAAACACAAATGTGATGTTTAGGTAGTAGTGCATCAAAAGTTTCATTTTGCTTGATCTCCCTCTCCTCTTCCTAAAAATTTTCCTTCCTAGTGAGTTATGTCTTAAGCTGCTCCGTGTTACAGACCTAAAAGCTATGGTTATCTAGGTTTGGATTTTCAGTGACGGGGTGGGAGAGATGAGCTCCACTCAGCTAGAGCACATTGGTTAGTAATAACTTTGCAATGGTGAGAAAGAACCATTCAATCTGCACCACATCCTTCAAACTAGTAAAATCCATTCCCTTGCCAAGTGAGAGCAGCAGCACTGTGAGCTTCTTCAGACTTGCCCAGATTTCTTTCTCATCTCATCTGAGAAAGAGGGCAAGTGTCGACTCAGGCCCTCCTCTTCAATATCTTTGCCGAGTTTGGATGATGAAAATTGTGATGACAGTTTCACGTCATCTAATGCATGCCAGGAAGGTCTTGAAAATATTAATGGATGGGAATCGTTTAAGCATCACCTGGAGCTGGGCTCTCCCAGGATGCCCCAACTGTCTCCCACAGCATTATGGCATTCCCAGTTTGTATCAGGGTGAGAGTGGAGAGAATTAGCTCCTGAAAGATTTATTCTGCTAGAGGTCCTATCCAGGAAGAAACTCACTGAAAGGTGCTGGAAAATGTTTGTTCTTATTCTGTTCTTTCAACCAGGCTGGTCTATGTTCTTCATTTAGTAATAGGGGAGGCTTGGGCTGCCAGCTCTGTTCCTAGGACACCTGGGTTTGGGCTCCAAACCTGATTCTCACTGTTGCTCTGTGAAGAGTTCTCAGCCTGAAATCCAGCTCTGTAAAGCACTCAACCACACCTCTGCTTAGAGGTCATTCAAGAAAGGAGAGCACTTTGTAGGGGACCTAGTGTGATGAGGTCAGTTTCTGATGGACCATCTGGGCTACTTCACTCTGTTGATTAATCAGTAGTGATACAGTTAGAAATAAGATGAAGAAGAAAAGCAGCCTTCAAAGTGTGACAGCTCTCTGGCTGGTCATGATGCAGCTCCCTTGAGGTCAAAGAGTGAACTTTTATCTGAAGTTAAACCTGAATATACTATTATTACCCTTTCATTAATCCACTAGCAAATAATCAAATAAACATGGCACAAGAGAGGAGGGAGACTTTTCATTGCTGCGATAACTTGAGCAGGAAAGCAAGACTGGAGACCAACAATGAAGCACAAATATCCAGACTAAAGAACTGGACTAGAGTTAAGCTCAATGCCAGTCCTGACACACGTGTCGTATGGCCGGACGGGTGCTGCTAGTCACTCTATCTGGATGGAGATGCCAAGGTGGACAGAAATGCAAAGGGATCATGTGCTAGCAGAGCTCCAGACAGCTTCAGTTACCCTGTGAGTGCAGACCCGTCATCTGTGACTTGCCCCCCTGCAAGGAGGAAGGAGACGTGGGGCTTGGCACACTGGTAGTCCTCTGCCAGCTGAGAGACCTCACTGTCCCCTAGGAGTAACTGACTGAGCAGCCATGCTCTGCTCCCACCCCTTTGTGCTGCAGGAGTAGTGAAAAGGGACCAGAAAAGGAAAACCATGCTGAAGAGAAGAGCCGCCTGCTGTTGCACATACTGCAGCACGCGCTGGATTTGAGCTGGGGTGTATGCCTTTTGGTACTGCTAGCTCTGCCACCAGAATATCGCCTGGGAGAAGACACCAGCAAGGATAACAAGTGCAATAGTAACTTCCATCAGAAAAGGGAAAAAAGGGTAAGGAAATTTTAAAGGTTAAGGTTACACTGTCTGGATTTATTGTTCTAAGAAGAAAAAAATAAGTAGAGAGACTTCTAGCTCTTTCTAGCTGCAAAGACAACCTGGCGTCCCTGAACCGAAAGTGTAGACTGACTCCTTGTGTCTACAGCCAGATGAACTGAACTAATACCACTGAGAGACAGATTCTTGTTCCATTTCAGTGCTGACTCCCATGACAAGAGAGATCCTGCTCAGGCACTTTAAAGGCATGGACAGAGGCAACACCACCAAGGCGCCATTGCTGTGAAAGGATACTGTGCAGGACTGTGTCTGCAATTCAAGTATGCAAATATTTTGCCAAGTAGCCGTTCACTGTCTTGAGGAACTGTGAGTGCTTGCATAAACCCACTGCAAGTGGAGGTGCTCACACCACAGGTAGCTGATACCTCTCTGGCTCCTGCTGGGGTGCTTAATGGGGAGGACGGTGCTAATGGTGGATGGGGGCAAACCCAACACCTCAACTCATTAGGCTGTTTGGTTCTTTGGTGCAGTAGTTCCCCATCTAAAAGAAGAAATATTGTCACTACCCCAGCCCAATGAAAGTGAAAGGAAAATGAAAAGTATGAGATACTCAGATCCTGCCATGGAGGCACAGCACAGCAGTATTATGCAGAGCTGGGCTCATTACAGTTTCTTCAAGATTTGTTCATGCTGCAGTAGGACCCCTCACAGCATCTCAATTAGTTATCTGATGGCGACAATCTGGGCCTATTCTTCTGTTATTCAGTAGCTGCTTTTTGCTACTTTTGTAGCACAAAGGAGTCTTATTTCACATAGGGAACTGTTTTTTGAGGTCAATACCAGAGATAACTTCTGACATTCGAAGATTTTGTAGCCAAACGGAAGAAGGTGCCACAAACCTAGCCAGGGACCTTCAGGAGGAGAAGCTAGAGGAATAGTGATGAGGGCTCTTTCATGTTCCAAAACCCTCTGTACTGTTGACCCCAAATCTCTGAGGTCCCAGGTCCCCTCTACTCCACCCTGCTCCAGTACTGTTAACAAACAGGGTGAGGAGACCAGTTAAAGTCACTTCTGAAAACACCAGCCTACAACAGGTCAGAGAACCCTGTGCATGAGCTTTTCTTCAGGACTATGTCTGAGGTATTTTGTAATCTGACCCTGAAATGTTGGTTTTAAGAAAAACAGAGGTCTGTGATTCATATTAGTGATTAACAATATCCCTTTGGCATATAGCCAAATTGGCACAAATGGACACTTTATTTAGAATACATATATACATATGTATAGTTGTATTTACATTTCTGTTAGATTTTCTTTCTCCATCTTCCATTCCTATTTGCTTTTCATTCTGCCTTCCCTTCTTAGTCCACATATGCCCTTACTGTAACAGTGCTCTCCTAATACTTATGTTTCTTCTTTAGTTGCAACATGGAGATTTTTGACAGTTGGGGGTTTAAACAGAAAACCTTAGATGCTTCACTGGCTTTTTCAAAGCTAACTTATACCTCTTGGGAACCTAATGCCTTGTTGAAAATAAATAGGACTTAGGATTTTAGATTTCTGATTCTCTTTTGGAAAGAACACATAAACTACCCATCTTCAAAGTGCCATAAATGAGATGAATCCATGGGCCAATCCTGTTCCTAATGAGAAACTCATGTGTTACTGCAATGGTAGGCAAGTATTTGGAGGTAAGAGTCTTTTTACCTAGATTTTTATCTTAATCTTTCCTCACTTAATTCATCTGGGTTTATAAAGCAAACAAAATCTTTCAGCTGGGCAACTCTGCAATCCTGTCCCAGTGTCGTGAATATGGATTGAATCTTTACTGATCTTCTGCATCGTTTCAAACTCGTTCGTATCTCAAAAGTATAAACTTCATGTTCAAAACCAAAAGTTAATTTTGATGCAATTGTACAAAAATATTCATTATAAGAGGCACAAAATGAATTACAGCTATTAGGAGAAAACTTTCCACTGTTTTTCACAACTAACACTATTATTTGCTCCAGCAAAACCAGAAAAGACCACTGGACAATTAATAGCACACAGACATAATTATGACATTGCTATTCACAAGCAAAAGTCTTGATTACTTAAGGTACTTGTTCCTCACTTTTACCTTTGTTCAGATGGGTTTTTTTATCTACAGCATATTTTCTTACCCAAGAACTTGCATATACTTGGCAGGATTTTTTTAGTGCTGCCACTAGAGGTCTATTCATCACTACAAATATAAAAGAAAGAGGTAAGCAATGCATTTTCTTCTCTGGATTTTATTTCTTCTAATTACTTTTTAGTGGTAGTTTTGGAGTAATGATCTAAAGTAACACAGCTGTGGATGCCTTATAGTAATAGATGTTAAGTCAGAAGTGTAACTATTTTTTTAGGGTGTACACAATTTGGTCTTACTAGTGTCAACCCTTTGGTTTGGTAATGGGCACTTCTTGGGGTTGGTTGTTTGGTTCTTTTTTTCTTTTCCTTTTAAGACAGAGTAGTTATTTGCTGCATCCAGGTCTGTGTGGCCCAGATACAACACCTGGTAAGTGTATAAATACATTCCCCTGTGATAAGCAAAATGAAAGGCAAGTGTTCCTGTCCTCCCCAGATTTGTTCCCAGGGAGATACACTCAATTATCACAGACTTCAGC
>NW_010300452.1:26343-34899 GCF_000700745.2 Antrostomus carolinensis | reverse complement strand
TTCCATCTTTCTTTGTCAGAGTCCATGTGAACACTGCCTTTGCCAACTTCATCTTTTCATCCCTTGCTCAGCACAACCTCCAGTTTCGGTGCTACATCCCAGCATTTCTATGAGGTTTCTAAAAATTTCCTCTCTTTGGCTGACATTAAATGCAGGCTTTCTTGCTGAAGATCTGAAGCATGCCACTGCTCAGCTCTGGAGGGAAGGGACAATACTGCTCTGTAAAGGTGGGCTATGTAGAAAGGCTGATCCCCAACTTCATTTTGTTCCCATTGTTAATCAGAAGTAAAATTCCCGCTGACTTCATTGAGACCAAACTTAGGCAGAAACCCACGGCATTTGAAAATCTCCTCTTTACATGCTTTGGATCCATTTTTCTAAAGGACTGAAATTAGAAGACACTTAGTGAACTCCATCAGTTTTTTCACTGGTTGGTTTAAAAGCAGTCCTGCCCCTCCTTTCCTCTTCAATCTGTATATGAGTTCAGCACAGGACAGGATCATGTCCGACCCCAGGAGGAGAAGTGGTAGGGGAAAATCTCATATGCGAGAGAGACTTTTCTGGAGCATTTTTCCCTACCTATCTTTGGAATCAAGAAGTATGTAAAGTGCAGGGCTGGCTCTCATATTTGTCGCCAGAGTCATCTTCCAGCATGCCTTCTCACCCCATGCTGGCCCCACACCTGTGCCCTTGCCTTCTCTGGACTAACTCTGGCTTGATTCCATCCACCACCCCAACAGGACCTTGGGTCCACCATCAGGCCTCCTCACATAGTCCAAAGGCTGTAGGAACAGTGTCCCAAGGATTAGAAGAGGAACAGGACAGCCCTTCTCTCTGGGCCTCTCACTCACAGTGCACAAATGGAAATGGGAGGAGGAACACCATCTGGGCCAAGGCTTGCTGCCTGTGATTTATAAAATAATAATGCAGACCTGTACATTAAACTTGGGGTTCAGACACTGGGAATCTCTGGCTTGATCAGTTTTAATCCCTGACCCCTTTCCTTTATTGCTATTTCTATGCAATATGCCACCAGAGTCCTCAGGGCTCTGCAGGAGCTTCCTTTTCAGGAATCAAGAGCAATTGTGCAGCCCCAGTCTCAAAACCCTCAGGTCAGTCCACGCTGCCTGGGGTGGCAGCTCCTGGCTTTCCAGCACCGGGGTTTAGTCATGCTGCACTTCCCAGGCCTCACCACTGAACTCTCTTGACATCTATAAGATGCTGGGGGTGGTTTGGCAGCAGCCTCCCAGCCTCCACCCCTTTATTCCTGCATCACTCGCCCCACCCCACTCACTCCTTTTTTGTTCTCTGGGCTGCAAAAGCTTGGGAGAGTTTTGTTTAGAGAGGGAACTGGCTTCTATCTAAGCTGCCTGTCAAACACAAAAATCTCTAGAAGTTTAACCCTTTGAGTACCCACTCACATATTCCTGTCCTAATCATTGGACTGGTTGATCAAAACATCACTTTGAACAGATCAGTCCACAACCTGTGGGCACTTTACAAATTAATTTCCAAGTTTCCTCTTTCTCTACCAATGCAGATTGATAATGAAGCTGAGCACAGGTAGTGAGGTTACCTCAGGATGAGTGTTTTCATAATTCACCTTGGTGTCAAAACTGGAGGAGAGGCTCAGTGCTCTGCACAAAGACCTCTCAGTTGTCAGGTACTTACTCTGTGGAGAGATCATTCTGACACACGAGATGGTGCAGATGAACCACCCCTGGCAATTGGTGATCCTCAAAATATAACTCAAGGCTCCTGGGCAAATGATGCTGAGCACTGGGGCTGTCTTACGTACACTTCTCTGTAATCTAATCAAAATTAGCAGGAACTTCCATCCACAGAGTTTTTAACGGTGATGTTGTGTTTGTCCATTTTAAGGAACTAGCTCAGATTTTTTCATTGTGCATTCCACATGCCACTTCTTATTCTATTACTGTTTGAATAGAAATCAACAACAAAATATTGAAATAGAAGTGTAGCAGAAAGGAAGTACATTTAAGGACAGCAGAGACACAGGGAGCATTATATTGCATTGGGTTTTAATGGCTTTGCCTGTGCTGAAGGTCATTTAAATTATCCATGGAAAACTCCCATGGAGTTTTAGGGAAGGCAACCCTCAAGAAAGACACAGACTGGAGCCTGATTGTGCATGTTTGTGCTAAGAGATTTCCTTCTGCCACTAAACTTGGGTATGTTTGTGGCCAGACCTACTGAATCCTGTGCACCTCTCTGCTCTGCAGGAAAGCTGTTCAGTGTGCAAGCTCTTCTTGTCTGGCTGAGGTGGAGCAGGTTGCCTCACCCTTTTTCCTAGCTGTGTGGTTGGGAAGGCCTGTCCATGCAGAAGGAGCCCTTTACACTCCTGAGCAAAGAGAAATGTGCTGCCCTGAAGAGCTTTTAATCTATAGCAGGATTTCTCAGTCCTATTAACCTAGTCTGTGTTAGATTACAGTTGCTTGGTGGTTTTACAGGTTTCATCATAACACAAATCTCTATGGGCAGATGGAAAGATGCTTTCTGCTGTGCTCTCTGTTCCCAACGTGATACAGCACACAGCTGGAGAAGTGTAAACCTCTCCAAGTAATACAGGTAAAGGTTAGGGAGTACATCTGTAATTTCCAGAAGACATATAAAAAGAATACAAAATTTATTCTCCTCCCCTTAAATCTTCACTCCATTCAAACACACATCCGAATTTTGCACAGTCTATGAAGAGCTGAGCACAACAAAGAGCTTGTATCCATGGAGGTTTAAGAGCATGAGTACTTGTTGTGCCCCTCAGTGGAAAGGAGAAGCCCCATGTCAGCATTTTTTTCCCTGTTTGACATTTCTTCGAAGCTTGTTGGCTTTGCTCTTCACCTGATCGAAAATCACACATGCATATCAGGGTAGGCCTTGTGCTGTTGACCATGACCAATGTGAAAGAAGAGATCTGCACACTCACATGGGCGATGAACATCAAAACCACCCCACCACATTGCCTTGACCCAAGCCATTAATCTGTGATTTTATGGTTTTCTGAATCATGGAGATAAAAACAATTTTCCCGGTCTGATAAGTTTCTTTGCATTCAAATTCCAAAAGAAGCTCAGTAGGAATAATACAGTGAAAGGGTCACATCTTCACTACATGTGAATCACAGGGGGGGGAGGAGACCCACCCCAACAGGCAGCAGCCTGGTGAAAGAGAACAGGGCACTTGTCCTGATACACTTCGTTTTGCATCCAGAGGTTTAGAGGAAATCCTACTGGCCTTGATGCTGGAGCTGTTTACTGGTTTTAGGTTTGACAGCATATTTTTAACTGCCACCACCTGTTTTTTCCTGAGCTATTTGCTCAGTCCATGAGTTGGATGTTTCATTGTTTTTTAGAGGAAAAGGTGTAATTGGGCTGATTTGGGGAAAGATCTTGAATTTCTAAAGCAGAAATTTAAACTCTGAGCCTTTTTTTCTTTATTTCATTGCCTTTCAATATCCTGAGTCCATTTTCTCTTGAGTTTACTACTTTTAGTAATCATTTGTAGGCAATGCAGGAAATACAAGAAGATGAACAGGACTTGGAAGATTTTGAGGCAGGTCAGCTTAATAAGTAGCAATAGTTGTTTCTTTTCATTATCATCTGAATTTTTATTTTCAATCTTTTTCCCTCTGCAATCAATAGGACTAGAATTTTGCTTTTCCTCTCTCTCTCTCTCTCTCTCTTTCTCTTTTTTTTTTTTAATGGACTGTTGTCTACAGGTGGTTAAATTTGGAGGCACCTACTAAGAGACAACTGATAAAGTGTTAGTAGGAAGGTAGAGTGGCTGTACTTGGGAAAAGCTCTAGGATATCACAGAAACTGGAAGCATTATGAGTAGGTTTATTTGAATTACGTGCCAAGGTTTTGGTAACAGGGTGTGGGGGAGCAAGCCTGCAGTGATGGTTTCTGTGAGAAGACATCACAAGCTGCCCTCATCTTGGATGGAGCCAGCTTCAGCCAGCTCCAAGATGGACCTGCCACTGGCCAAAGCTGAGTCCATCAGTGACAGTGGTAGCACCTCTATGATAACATATTCAATAAAGGGCAAAAAAATGTTGCACAGGAACTGCTGTGAGAAAAAGGAGTAAGGACATGTGAGAGAAGAGCCCTGCAGACACCAAGGTCAGTGAACAAGGAGGGGGAGGAGGTGCTCCAGGTGCCAGAGCAGAAATTCCTATACAGCCCATGGAGAAGGTCATAGTGATTATGGTTGTCCTCCTGCATGGAGGTCCACGGTGGAGCGGATATCCACCCTGCAGCCTATGGAGGACCTCATGCCAGAACAGGTGGATGTGCCCTGAAGAAACCTTCAGCCCATGGAGAGTCCGTGCTGGAGCAGGCTCCTGGCAGTACTTGTCCCATGGACAGAAGAGACCAGGCTGGAGCAGGTTTGCTGGCAGGACTCTGACCACATGGGGAACCTACACTGGAGTAGTCTGTTCCTGAAGGACTGCACCCCATGGAAAGGACCCATGCTAAAGCAATTCATGAAGAACTGCAGCCTGTGGGAAGGACCAATGTTGGAGAAGCTTGTGAAGCAACCCCCATTCTTCACCCTCTTGCATTGCTGGAGGGGAGGAGGTAGAGAAGTCAGGAATGAAGCTGAGCCTGGGAAGAAGGGAGGGGTGGGGAGAAGGTGTTTTTAGGTTTGTGCTTATTTCTCATTATCCTACTCTGTTTAATTGGCAATAAACTAAATTAATTTCTCCAAGATGAGTCTGTTCTGCCTATGTTGGTAACTGTTAAGTCATCTCTCTGTCCTTGTCTTGACCCACAAGCCTTTTGTCATATTTTTCTCCCCGTGTCCACTTGAGGAGGCAGAGTGACAGAGCATCTTGGTGGGCACCTAGTGGCCAGCCAAGGTCCGCCTACCACAGTAGCCTCAAATCTTTTGGCAGGTTCTTCATTCAAGGTCAATGCAATTCTCACTAGCACGTAGGTTCTCTTGAGCTCTACACTAGGATGAGGTGAGGTGAGGAAGGGGAAGCCGTTTCCAAGTGAGAATCAGGCTCACTCTGAAACTGACTTGCTGATTTCCCAGACAAAACTACCTGCAACTTAACTGCAGGGAAGAGACTCCCTTTGTGCACATTTGCTCCCTACTGTCTTTGTCCACACAGTGGAACACTGTGTGCAGTTGTTGTACATGTGTCATCCTGTCTCAGTACAATTCCAATTGCCAGTGTGTGGTGGTGTTGCTTTTGCAAAACCAAGGAGAAACTTCCACGAGTAAACAGGTGTGGGTGTTTTTTCTTATAAAATGCAGAAAAAAGTAGCATAACATTGATTTTTACATTCCCCCCAGCCCATCCTGGGCTTTCCTGGCAGGGGGGGTGGGGTAGGAGGATGGGGGCAGCTGCTACCCCCCCTACTCCCCAGTGGCACCTCCCAGGGTTTGTGCCGTACAGACCTCAATCTGGGTTATTATTAATTAATAACAAATTAATTATTTTATATTACAATAATACTTCACAATTCCCATAGGGAACTGAGACTGCTATTCATTATATTCTTTTGCAAATGCAAAAAACCATCTGATATTGTAATTATAGCAGTGCTGGGTAGATGCGGTGGAGATGATAGGTAGTTTTTTCCTTGCAGAGTTAACCATGGTCAGAAGAGTTAAACATTGTTCTGTAATAGTCGAGGAAAACAAAAATAAGCACACCACACTTTGCATTGGTATGAATAAGAGCTGAAAACTGTTTGACTTTGCAGAGAAAATGAGATGTTTTACTTTAAAATTGACATTTTGATAATCAAAACCAGATTTGCACCAGCAAAACTGAGTATATTTTTAAACGGTTTTCTTTTGCTTAAACTGCTTTCCAGAAAAC
This sequence comes from Antrostomus carolinensis, assembly GCF_000700745.2. NCBI lineage: Eukaryota > Metazoa > Chordata > Aves > Caprimulgiformes > Caprimulgidae > Antrostomus > Antrostomus carolinensis. The sequence continues at coordinate 29,045 of NW_010300452.1, read as the reverse complement.
AAACAAACAGACAAATAAAACAAAACTCCCAACTTTTTATTTGTATCTTCTTTCTTGCTGTAAAGACTCTTCACTGGAAAAAGTAAAGAACTGACCAGTGCCACTTCTGGGTGGGATCGTGATCCATAATGAATTAGTAACAGCAAAGTAATGTACCCATGCTGTGTGCTGAAAAAAGAGGAGAAGCTGGTCTAGTGGTTTCAAGACAGCAGTGAAGGACATAGAACCCATATCACTATCATATCCTCTAAGGAAACATGCCCATGAGGTGTTCAGAGACCACCGCACGATGAGTTGTAAGACCTGAGGTCCAGCTCTCAAGCCTGCTGGAGCTATGGAGGAAGTGGGGATTGTGGCTGCAGATGTCCTTGGAAGGTACCACAATGCTTCATCTGGGGCCTCAAATATTTTACAAGTGGAGCTGCAGCATCTCATAATCTCCTGGGATTTATCACAGAGGTGATGCTACCAAGGTGTCACACACTCGGCTGCTCCATATGATTTCCTTCACTGGGAAAAGACATTCAGGCATTCATTGTTATTTTTGGCCTGAGCAAGAAGTTTCTGAAATTGCTTTTCAGATCAAAAAAGAGAGACACGGTCTGCATGCTCCAGAACTGACTAGATGAAGTGTGATGTGCTGGAAAGAGCACGGAATGTGAAAGGGAAAGCAGAACAACAATGTCAAGGACTTTCTGCACTTAGGCACTGAAGTGCTGCCACTGCTTTTCAGTAAGGTCTGCCTTTTCGTAAGGTATCAGCAGCACTGGTATAAGCATCACTGCCGTGACCTACCTGCCTCCTTGCAGAGCTTGTAGAAATTAATCTTTCAAGAGGCTTCTCAAGCATTAGGGAGTTATAGAGGAAGTCAGCGATCCTATCTCCATTTGATAGGCAAGGTGTATCAAAACTTGGTGTGCTTTTTGTGGCAGAGACCTGTGATGAGACAACAGCTTCTCTAGACAGAGCTCACATATTTCAAATGTTATTTTCAAGATTACAATGGTAAAAATATTTGTGCTGGCAGGTGATAGAAGCCACAGGCATCAATGCAGTTGCTGTTACTGCCATGCTAGTGAGTCACCATGAAATACCAGTGTAACAACACGGTGAGAAACTTGAACATGTCCAGCTTGGTGAGTCCTTCCAGTGCTTTGTAGACTGATCCATTTTAAGACAGCAGCTCCTAACCCAAAGGAATTTCTGCCACTGCATCCTGGGTTATGGCTCTCCAGCTCTTGATGGCCAGGACATGGTGCTCATCTGTACCCTTGCAAGGAAGGACAAATCACCCACAATACCTCCTCCAAGCACTGGGTTTATAGAAAAAGTGTATTTATTTGGAACAAAGATACCATCATACATTTAAGTCCTACTGTTGTTTTGTCACCCACTCAGAGCAGGATGGTGGCCACAGTTCAGTGTGTCTGAGCTTCAGTGCGCTTCAAAGGGCTGGTTTTGAAGTGCAACAGGGGTGAGTCCAAGCAGGTTGCTGAGCTGCCTTTGCCTAGTTTTGGGATGAACATGGATTCACTGGATAAGCAGTCACATCTCTGTCTCATTATGTCATGCAAAGAAACTTTGTTTCTTCTTTTATAAAGCAGGTTAAAAATTACATACATCCTGTTCAGCCTAGGCAGCAAGGAAGCTGGGAGCTGGCATGTGTGCTGGTCTACCATTGACAGCAAACAGAGCTAGGGTAGGGTGAATTCCTTGATCTCTAGCATTATTTCCACCCAGCGTAAACCACACTGATTTATCTAGCAGTTGAGACCTGAGGCCAGCTCACTATCTCCAAGAAGTCCACAGGTATTGGGAAATACAATGACCCTGGTGTCCTTCATATATTTGCCTTCTGTGATTTGGGGTTTTTATGATGCTTGCTGAAATTTGTCATGAATTTGTGTAACTCCTGGATCTAGTGACTTTCAAGTGGGGCCCAGATACCCCAGAAATTGCAGTTTATAAAGAAGTTAGCAAAAATGGACTTCCTTTTAGCTGTTGTGTGCATTGAAAAATCTTTTAAACACATTGGAGTACATATTTCAGCGCATTAACACTGTACACCTTTGGTCTCAGTCTAGACAAACCTCTAGCGCTCCCCCTATCCCATCAGGAATTCTACCTCCTGAGCCCACTGCCCGTATCCCTCATGGAAGATAATGCTTCCCTTTCATAGCTCACTCAGCAAAACCTGAATATCTACAGAAGAAACAGATGCTGAAGAAAGAATGTGAGATTTAGAAATGAGGGTTGCTTGTGCACACCTGCTCAGTGACTTGATTGTGTTGGGTTTTTCTTAACCACAGACATAAAAACATGCATCACAAAGAAAACAGGACAGAAGGAGAGAAAGGACAAGAAGCCTGCTTTTTTACTCCTCTTGGGGTTCAAAAGAGGCTATTTTGGTTCTGCAACCTACTGCAGCGCAGTGCTGACTTCACCTGCATGCTGTTGCTCCTGTGTTGGTGTTGCACAAATAGTTTGCCAACCTTTTTCAGTTTAAGCGGTGGGAAAGGTATGCTTCTCTTACATACAGTCAGACACTGTGGAAAATGTGATAGCTCACAGAATAGACCTCTGCCAGTGGAAAAAAAATGACACCATAAACCCTACTTTTTCTTTGACAAATTTGCCCTTTAATCTCTTGCTGCTGCTGGTCCGAGGCTCTTTTCTCAAAGCCACTTTAAAGGTCCCACTTT
>NW_010300452.1:0-26312 GCF_000700745.2 Antrostomus carolinensis | reverse complement strand
AAGACAGCTGAACTATTCTCATGCCGCATACATTCACCAGACATGACACAAGTATCCTCTGCTGTGCTTAAATCAGAAGATTTAAGCACAAAGATAAAAACAAGCAAAATCCAATCACAGTACTTCTATAACTGTAACACCTGAAACCTCAAGTAAGCTCAGGGCTCCACAGTGCTAGGACCCATAAGGCATGCAATAAAATAAAGGTTTCTGGTCCCTAGAGGCAAGAGAAAGGATGGCAGATGGTAGCACATTGGTCCAGTCCTAGGGCTGGGTAATTAAGAGACCCTATAGTTAAGTAACTTGCCTAGTTTTACACTGAAAAAAAAAAAAAAAAAAAAAAAAAAAAAAAAGGAGGCAGAGTCAAGAGCTTATCTGGCACAGTGGTTTAAGGGCAAGATATCATTTCAGCAGATTGTTACTAGACTGTTCCACCCACACAGCACTTAAATAGGACACGTCTTAATGAAAATGTTCTTTCACCTGTGCTTTCATACAAGAGTTTGTTGGGTTTTTTTCTCCAGAATGAAACAATTTATCTCATAACTTCTGTGTTTTGAAAGTTCAACTGTTTTGTCAGTGGTACTGGTCACTGCCTGTTTTGCATTATGTAACTAGCAGGTTACCCTGACATCAGAGCCATTCGCTGCTGGGTACTCACTGCAATACTGCTACCACAGATACTTTGACAAATATCTAGGATTGGATGCCAAACCAAATTATTTTCTACCACTCTTTGCACTAAGCCAAGAATATTAGCCACTTCATAATAAAAAAGTCAAGCAGTTTATTTGCAGTACTGCACCTTCAATAATTTTTTTCTGAATGCTGTAACATCTTCCCATCTGGCAATCTTCAGTCACAAGAAAGTACCCAATTTACTCACTGTTTAGGAAGAAAGCCCTTGGCATAGCTGCTGGACAGAGCAGGATGATTAAAATATAACCTACACACACAAAGTACTAGATTTGTAGTTTGTGGCCATGTCCAGGTCCTGTCTGAACATTTTCACCTCTAGATTATTACTATTTAAATGCAAGCTGAAGACAAGGTTTGAGCAACCACAAACCAAAACACACCACCTCCTTTGCAGGCACTAGAGTCTAAAAATAGAGGGATGGGTTGATAATAGTTCAAGAGGGAACAAGGTAGGTGAAGTGACTTGCCAAATGTGAACCACCAGAGGATGAGCCTTTTAAATACAAATAAAAAAGGTAACCCAGTAAGTAAATTAAATTTTACCAGACTCCTGCTCACTCAACCATACAGCTTTTTCAAAGCCAAAGCCTCTGTTTTTCATCTTGGTTTGACCAGTGGCAACCAGCAAGACACGCAATCAAAGAAGACACACTTGGACATGCTTAAAAGTCAACAGCATGTCCAACAGATGTACAAGATAAACCAAAATCCTTGAGGAACTATGCAAGGACAGGTCTGATTTTGACCTTTATTATAAAGATGAAAATCAGAGCTATTCTGCTATTCTCTGATCTGAACAAATAGAAAAAAATCACTTTGATGCATTAAAACAGGAAAACATTGATAAAAGTTCAGATAATTTCTAAGGCAAGGCACTGGAGATGGAGGATGAAAGGGTGTAACCTGGCATAATCCTAGTCAGGATCCACTGGGGCACCCCCCTGCCACAGCTACCACTTGGAGATTTTGATTTTGTTGCACGGGACTTGTTTTGTCATGCCTTCCCATCTGGAGGCATTTCTCAGGCCACCTACAAACAGCTACCAGGTCTGGTCATGCAGAGGCAATGTGCTGGCTTGAACTGCCACAGCTACTTCCAGCATGGAGCAGCCTGGTGGCTCAGTGAAGGGCATCGTCCCAGCCATGCTGCATTGCCTGCTAAGGGGGCTGGGAAAAGTTGCCCAGGCTCCATAGGCACAGGAGTCAGGGGCCCAAAAGTGGGGTGGGAGGGCGAGCTCTGCCCTCCCAATTCCCTATCAGCCTTGTCTGGCACTGTGCAAGAATTCAGCACTTGCCCCACGTTGACCTCTTCTTCCTGTGTGGTCTGCGTGGTGCAGTGCCAGAGCTCAGATGCAGCACTGCTGTATTCTTTGGAGCGCTCCAAGATTACTGAAAAAAAAAAAAAAAAAAAAAAAAAAAAAGGGAAAAGAAAAAACAGCTCTTTTTTTCTGAGAATGGGAAGGTGCCCAACAGATGTAGTGAAAAGAAATTAAATGGTGCTAATGTGTTGATTGCTTACACTGCCATGAACATGTCTAATAGCAAATTTATAACCTGACTACACCCCAGCTGAAACATCACAGTGCTTGGAAGAGGAAAGCCCCATAAGAGTGCCGCTGTATTACTTAACTGCTTTTTCAATGGTTGTGACCCACCTTCATGCCTATTTGTACAAGACACCTCTTTACCTTTTCTGCTCAAGTTTCATGGGTGCCTAGTGCAGGAAAAGGAAATGAGGCAGACCTGGAGGAGGACAGAGGCAAAAAACATGGGTGGAAGCAGGGCAAAGGGAAACGGAGACATCATTTGAACAAAGCTCAGACTTGGCACTTGGGAGGACAAGGGCTCATTCACAGGAGCAAGGGTCGACCTGGGGGCCTCAGAAGGAGGATGATGATGTTGCAGGAAGTAGAGAGGAAGAGACTAGTGCTCTGACTCTTCTGTTTGCTAATCAGGCTGGAGAAATAAAAGATTCCATCAGAGTGGTTCCAAAGAATGTTTATCAATATGGTGATCTGTGCTTTATATATATAAATATAAATACATATATATATAAAATAATAAACAGGAAAACCCCTAATAAACAGGAAAAAACCCTAATAAACAGGAAAAAAGAGAAAGCCTCAAACCTAACAATGTTGCATCAATGAGGGGACAGCACCACTTTAAAGTTTCCCTTTTATTTTAAAAAGTTGAATATGAGCTTTTAATACCACAGTGAATAAAAACAAAATGAGGAAGCGCCTAAATACAGCAAAGCGAATTGGTTATGTGAACTGCCTCAAGTATGGAGGGAAGCTTTTCACTGAACTTCCCACTGGGAGAAGTGGTATGAGCATTAATCTTTCTTATCTGCATCAGCAATTCCAGCAATCAAGTGGGAGGGTCAAGAGGAACTCAGGATTTCTGCCAGTAAGGATTTGGCTTGCTTGTGAATGGGACAGGAGGACACCAAAATTAATGACCTTCAGGACCAATCAGTGTTAAATACATGCATATGTAGGAAGGTGTTGCTAATGGCCTGTAGTAAGAAGCAATGCTGAATTACACTGCCTAGGAGCAGATTGTTAGCCAGAGTTATGAGCTTACTTTATTTTTCCCCACCTTCACCCCAGGGAAAAAAATGATCAGCTCTTGCCCCTATTCTGGCTCTTGCTCATCTGCTCCTTCTCTTCCAAGCTGGCTCTGCTGAGCTGCCTGCAGCACTGGCGATCACAAAATCACGTTTCTCTCCCCTCCTCATCCTATTGCCTAGAGGAGTGATAGGTTCTGGCTAACAGGCTGCTCTGCCTGGGCATTTGTGAAACAGGGAGGCTATGCCAAGGAATTAGCAGTCTGTCTGAAAACAGAGCACACGGATCAGTGTTTGGCCCTAAATAAGGACATAAAGTACATTATGATGTGTGAGTGTTAGAGCTGATCCAAGTTTTCACATTCTGAAATCCTGAAGGGAATTACTAATCTAATTTCAAGGAAAAAAATAAAATCAAGGGAACTGTTCTTCAAAAATGTTAACAATTTCTTGCCCCTTTATACTTTATATGCTGCTTAGCATTCTCTACAGATACAGATACAGGTACAGGTACCAGGGTACTCTGCAAATCTCAGGTTGGGTCTGGATTAGGTGTAGGTGATGATTCTGGTGTTGGACTGAGACCAAAGCAAGACCAGGGGTCATGTTCACAGGCATCAGCACTGAGTTTTACAAGCTGTCTCAGAAGCAGCTGCCAGCAGGAAGCTCTACAGGCTGTTTGATCTCATAAGATTTTCTGTACCTGGTATGCTGGCAGTTCTGCAAGATAACATTTTGCTAACCTCTTGGAAGACTTTCAGGAATTTCCACAGGAAGAGAAGAAAAACAAACAGGAGGCTAGGCCCTGGAGCTACACTGCAGCAAATATGAGAGAGCCAAGTTTAGAGGCTTCACATTTGGAATTCAGAGAGGTGTCCTGATAGCAGTAGTGCTGGTCTGCAGGGGTGATGCGGCCTCATCTGCATGGCCTTGGCAAGCCACTTTCTCCTTGGGCAAGATGTGTTGATGTAGGCTGTAAAAGTCTGTGTGTAGGATCTGTCTCTTTCCAGACGCTTGTGTGGCAACTGGCACCTGGTCTCAAGTAGTAGCTCTGTTGCTATCTGTGTAATAATAAGGCTCTGGCGCAGAGCCCTGTCCTTCCCAGTTAGAGTTTGTTACCTTGTGTTGAGCTGCAGGAAAGAAGCCAAATCCTTGAGCTTTTAAGCACCCTGGCTGAACTGGAGGGAGAGTTATTGAGGAGTTCATCGACAGCTGCCAAGGTTGCAATCCCAACAAAAGATAGATCTACAAGGGTACAAAACTGAAAAGATTATTAAAGAGATTATTAAGATAGCCTCACTTCAAAAAGGTTTCTGGAACTCCACAGAGAGTCCTCGCTATACTCAACTGCTTCCTTTGTACAGCCACTGAATGAATGAAAACCACTGCAAAATTAGCATGGCTAAATGTCATGAGGAGGGGCAGCACGAGGGGCTAGAATGAATTCTTCTGGAGTACAGTACTTCCTATGAACGAGTCTCCTACCAAAAATACATAGTGGGCATCCAGTACATGAGAACGTCACCACACTGGGACCTAGGGGCATAAGCAGATCCCAGGACATCTCTTCCAGCCACTGGTGCCTATAAAGCTGGAAATGGCTTAGGGAAGGCCCTTGCTTTACCTTGCTGGTGGGACAGTCCAATTGATTGTTAGCAGCAAAGGCAAATTGAAGTATGATTTACGTGGGAAATGAGACAAAACAAGCACAGTGTTTTTCCTGACACTGCTTTCTATAGTGTGGATTTCATTAGAAGGTTTTAAGCAACCAAGCTGCAACGGCTATAAGACAGTTTGAAGTTACCACTCCTGAGCTGGAAGCTGTCATCTCCCATTGAGCAGCAGTGTCCGGTGCTCTGATTGCTCCTGCCCTGTGGTAGAATTAGCTAAGAGTAAAATTCCTGCAAAATCTGTACCAGTTGAGTAAGACACATGCAGGCATTTGCACATTGAGTGTGTCTCTATCAGACACAGCAGGGAATCAGTTCTTACTTCAACTTGAGAGTTAAGTGGGTAGTAATTTGTGGCAAAAAGTAAACAAGCAGGAAAAGCAAAGGGGATAGTTAGGTGATTCAATGCTGACTTATGAACATACACTCTTTTAGACTTCAAAAATCCAAGGTCTGGCAGCTTCTGTTTCAACTGCAAGACATCACAAGTGTCGTGGTGTAAAGCACAGGTTCTCTGTGTATGTGATGTGGGAAAAGAAAGGAGCTCTTATTAAGCAAGGAAAAGACAACTGTGCATAGCACAACATTTATAATTCTATTCCTTATAGCTCTCTTCCTAGGGAAACGGTGTACCAGATTGCTCCTTGTCTTCCGAGAAGAAAAGCATGTAGGAATTAGACTCGTGACAGCACAGGGCCCATCTGGATGCTAAGCAACTCTCTTGTACTCCATCTTTATCCAGACCTTCAATAACTGTAGCTGTCGAAAATAGGAGACTATGGTAAGCCAACTTTACTACATACTAAACTAAATACAGTGGAGGTTCTAAAATAATGAAGATTTTCAGATTGTGATTAGGCTAGTGAGATTGTCAACATCCATCACACAATGGGTATCACACGTCTGCTATTTTGCACCAGCTGTCAGTACATGTGCTCTTTCCATGCATTTTGCAGCAAATGAAATTGCTCACTTTTCTTCTGACACAGGGTACTTTGTATTACCTTGTATTTACTATAGGTTGTGTTGGGTTTGGGGGGAGTGGGTGGTTTTGGTAGCGGGGGAAGGGGACACTTTTTGATAAGCTTCGAAAGCTGCCCTGGCTCCAAGGCGTACCCCCCCCCCAGCCCAGGCTGAGCCAAAGAGCACTAGAGAAACGCCTGTGAATCCATATTTGTGAGGGGAAGGACTGTCCTGAAAAGAAGAAGATGGAGAGAACCTGGAGGAGAGGACATTGACGTGAACAGAAGACGACCATTGGCCTAAACAAAGAGAGAGATTTGTTGCCAGGAGGGAAGAGGAAGAGGACAGAGAATCTCAGACACCCAGTTCAACTGCATGGAGTAGGAGAAGGTACAGGAGATCCCTGCAGCCCACGAAGGTTCAACAGCAGAGCAGAGACCCACATAAAGACCATGGAGGACTCCATGCTGAAGCAGAAAGCTGAGCCTGAGGGCAAGTGTGACTGAAATTGAGACCCTGAGAGTCACCTGATGCCAGAGTGGGAGTGAGGAGGTGTGCTGGACCTGAGGTCCATCTGCAGCCCATGGATGTCCCCATGCCAGAGCTGGGAGCTGAGCCTAAAGAGGTTCACAACTCCATGGGAAGGTAGAGAAATCCGGACCAAAGTGATTGGAGCCCGGGGAGAAAGGAGAGGTGGGGGAAGATGTTGTAAGGTGTGGTTATTATGTGTTACTCAGATGAATGGCAATGAATTAAATTGATTTTTCTTCCCCAAGTTGAGTCTGTTTTGCCCATGACCATGACTGGTGAGTGAGCCCTCCCTGTCCTTCATTTTAATCTGTGACCCCTTTGTTGTGATTCTCTTCCCATCTCACTGGATTGAGGGGAAGAATGAATGCAGGACCACATAGTTAGCCCACCACACAGGTAAAAGCATTCAAACAGGCCATCAACACAGAGCATGGCAACTTGTGACCCTTTGGGAACTGGTAGCTTTGGGCTATTACACCACTGAGTAAATTGAAATTTATCTTAATTCCCTACCTTAGGATCTCTGGCAGGTGAAGCAGGCATTGTTATGTTGATTAATGTCTCTTTCGTGCCTCAGAGAATTTCTCCATAACTGAAAGGGCTAAAATTTGATTTGTCTACAGGAGGTTACTGCCCACATTATGGGAGAAGGAGACCAGAGCATATGTTTGTGCCTCCGCTGTTCTGTTCTCAGGCAGGGTTTTAGCTTTGCCTGCCGGTAAACATGCTGGGCTGTGAGTGGCGGCAGCTGAGACAAAAAGACACATGCCCCCTCCTGCTGCCCCTTCCATAGAAGCAGAAAACCTTTGGTAGCAGAAGACTAAAAGTAAGCAGCACCTCAAACCATGCCCAGCAAAGATGGAGAAGGGCCACCAGTCAGAGTCCCAACAAACAGTTTCTGAATAAGAGACCAGTGTTAGGCAAGAGCAGGGCAGAGGACTATAGAAGAAACTGCAGGTCTTGAGTTTAATTATCCAGTTACTGTGCATTAAGCAAAGTGTACGAGTGCCCTGGAGAACCTGATGACTTCTCCCATAATGGTTTTGTACTTGTTGTAAAAAGCAGCTGAATCTTCACTACTGGCTATTGTTCAAGAAATGTTTTGCTCTAAATATATAATCTCTGATGCCTATGAAAAGTTCTGCTGAATGTGTTACTTTGGCAAATATTGTGAAATACAGCTCCATCACCACTGATGTATGTCTTAGAAAGCAAAACCACACAATCTATTCTGGGGTGCCTCAGCTTAATCTGCAGCCCCATTTTGCTAGACAGATGTGACTTCCAGATTTGCACCTGCAGAAGTGAAACCACAGTTTGGTCAAGTCATTCACTGTAACAGTTGTGCTGCACAGTTAGACCTGCACTTGCTGTATGGTGAAATCAACATTTCAGTGCATTTCTGGATACTGCTAAGAATGAAAGCTGGCACAATCCAAGTGGAGGACAGAATCAGATCTCAGAACACGTTATTTGCCCAATGCTGTGTATATATTTTTTTAAAAAAATTTATTATTATTTTTTTCAGATAGAGAAGTCAGCATGTTTGGGATCAGAATCATCATCAAAACAGCCTATTCTTTGGAAAACCAGTACAGCTGGGTAGAAGCAGATATCTTTTTTCTTTTCAGGGTGGGAATTATTCCCTCTCCAAACTGTATAGCATACTCAGAGATCTAGACTGGACTACATCTAAGATGTCATCAGGTTTTTTTGCTGTCTGTTCACCTGGACATCTGCTAGAATATAAATAGGCTTGCTGTCTCTTGCCCTGAACAACCTCACTGTTGGTTTGTTTACTTATTCCCAAGGGGAGAAAGAAAGAACAATTCCTGCTTGATTCAATGCTACCTTGTAAGAAGAGCTCCCTGCCCTACAGAAGCTGAATTATACTTCATCCTCATCAGCCTGACAAGAGTCAGTGCTTTCAGCAATGGTATTTAGGCTTTCTGAGGCTTTAAGCCTTACAGTACTGGGACACTGGAATTAGTTTTCAGCAAGTTTCAATACAGTAGATCAGGACAGCAAAAGAACTCCAGATCAAAATGCTGTGCCTTTGCTCAGAACTTCAGGGAAGTGACTGTGACCCTGTACTCAGCACTGGTGAGGCTGCACCTCGAATACTGTGTTCAGTTTTGGGCCCCTCATTACAAGAAGGACATTGAGGTGCTGGAGCATGTCCAGAGAAGGGCAACAAAGCTGGTGAAGGGGCTGGAGAACAAGTTTTATGAGGAGCAGCTGAGGGAACTGGGGTTGTTTAGTCTGGAGAAGAGGAGGCGGAAGGGAGACCTTGTTGCTCTCTACAACTGCGTGAAAGGAGGTTGTAGTGAGGTGGGTGCTGGTATCTTCTCCCAAATAACAAGTGACAGGACAAGAGGGAACAGCCTTAAATTGCACCAGGGGAGGTTTATGCTGGATATTAGGAAAAATTTCTTCACTGAAAGGGTTGTCAAGTATTGGAATAGGCTGCCCAGGTAAGTGGTGGAGTCACCATCTGTGGAAGTATTTAAAGGACATGTAGATGTACTTGGGGATGTGCTTTAGTAGTGAACTTGGCAATGCCAGCTTTACGGCTGGACTACATGATCGTAATGGTCTTTTCCAACCAAACTATTCTATGATTCATTTCTTTCCTGTTTCATTTGGATTCAAACTACTTTCAGCCATTGAGTCTGGCAAGTGGAATGGCTGAAGAAAACATGCAGAACTCAGTTAAACCTGGGGGAAGTAAAATGTTACTGAGAAAGAGGAAACCACAAAGGAAACCTGCATGTACAATGCAAATGAAGGATGCTGCCAATAATTTCAGCTGGGGCATTTCTTCATTGGCTGTTTCGATAACACAGTGTCCTCTGAAGGCATCACCTCAGGCTACCCTTCAACAGCAGTAACCCCACGCTTGTATACTGCACCAGCTCTGTCATCCAGGACAGGGGTTACTTGTAGTGGTGTGCTGTGTCCCATTTTATTCCTGCCTGCAAGCTCATCTTTGTGCAGTCTATGGACTTTTCTTGTACTTCTCTGATTTTTAGCTCAAACAGAGTGTGGTGTTGCTGTGGTTAGACTTAATATTACACTCTACTTTGCAGTGCAAATGCACCCCAGAAGAGTCCCCCCTTCTTGCAGCTTTCAACACACACATCTGCTTCCATGACCAGGCAACTGAAACAGCAATATTATTGCATGGTGTCCTCAAGACATGCTCAGTGACAGCTCACCTTGAAATGTCAAATGCTGCTGTCAACCAATGAATTAGGGCCTCTGCTGGTGGTTCATTTTATTTTGTTGCCTTTATCCTCGTGTTGGAGTTTCAGTCAGGAGAGACAATAGACATATCTTAATTACTACATAATAATAGGATCCAGGTAAAGGAGTTTGAGTGTTTATCACCCCACTGAAACAGTGATCAATAGTGCAGAGAACACTGCAGAGTTACATGTAGAAAAGCAGTTATCTCTATTTCCTCCTTCCCTGCAAACAGGAGTAGGGAGGAGCAGGATGCTGAGCATGGTGGCTTCAGCTATGTAAGTTTGGTGCCAGGCATCCCTGGATGTCCTCCACAGCCAGGTGTCCCCCAAGGCAGAGTTGTGCCATCCCCCACTTTGGGCAGAGGTGGATTAGGTTGATAAGGAGGAGAGCATCTTTACCAGCCCATGGACTGCTCTGAGCTTTTGCTCCTTGATTCTCATAGCAAGATGCTGAGAAAATATCCTCTTGTAAGTTTAGTTCTGTTAATTCTATATGTTACACCTTTCTTTCATCTCATCTGCTCAGTTGTCCTTCATGTAACAAAACCTACATCTCAACAACACAGCAACATACTGAAAGTCAAAATGTAGGCCTTCTCCATCTACCTAACTACTTGACCAGTGTCAGCTGCATTGGTGAGGATTTACCAGCATAGAAAAGAATACACAGCCTAGTCAGAGATGCTGGCAGAAATGACCATGGTTTATCTATCCACCTTAGCCTTTCTTGTCTGATGTTAAAATCTGCTACACAAGATCTCAGACCTCATATGTTGCCAGTTTCCATTTAAAAGGAGAACTGAGTTTTGCTCTGCTGATTCTTGTCTTGTCTATCCGGTAAAGCACACCTTTCTCTTCAGTGTTTTCTAGTTCTAATTTGTTATATTTCAGAGTTTTCAAATTCCACACTCACTAGGCATTCTGTAGGTATAAATCAGGATTTTCACTGATTCTAGGCCGTCACAACATCTGAGGATCTGACCTTTTAAACTGACTATCACAGTATTGCCCTTCTAGGTCTATCTGTTGGTTTCTGTTCTAAAAACACTCCTGGGATAAACAAGATTATTTCATGTTGATAAGATGTCACTTTTCCCTAACAGCCAAATTAAGATGTGATATCTGATGAAATGCAATGCTGATATTTGCTACACAAGAATGATACCTATTTTAAATGTCAGTTCATTAAATCTTTAATATAAATCACCCGAACAACTGCAATCTCTTGGTTTCGTTCCCGTATAAAGGCCAAAGTGTCCCAGTGAACACAAGTTCACTACAAGTTCTCTACAAGTAGTAGGAGCTAATACTCTGCATGACTAAATGCTTGATAGAGACAACACATCAGTTAGAGCAGATCTGGACATAGCAGCAGAGTTTATAAAAAATTGGATCAGATTTTCTGATACATCTGCAGGTAGCATGCCTGAAGGGCAGCCAAGGTGGCATAAATGGCTTTTTGCCATCATCTCACACTATATCTTCACCACAGCTTTATCACAGACCTCATCTTATCTGAATAGCAATAACATTTATGACATGAAAAGCACAAATGTGTGTATCTCAGTTTAGTCCTGAACTGCCAAACAATTGCTTTTTAAAAAAAATCATCTTAGAAAGACTTTTGAATGCTCACGCAAATGACAAAATAAAAAGAAAGGCCCAGTTTTGATCTGACATTTAGTTTAATCTTAATAAAAATTCATGGTTCAGAAGAGACACAGGGGAGGCCAGAATCAGGATTATTGGGGCATTTGTTGGTTTAGGGCACTACTTAGAACTTCCTTATCAGGAAAGCTGAACACCAAATCATACTACAGAAAGCTTCCAAGAGCAACTTTTTGTTTTGAGACTGTAAAAGGTAAAAATAAAATGCCCTTTTCTGTGTGATCAAAGACCCAGCAAAAAAAGTGTCAGAAGAGCTTCAAATGCCAGTTCCTGTTCTCCCAATGTGTGTATCTTGGACTTCTTCCAATATGGGAGCAAGATGGACTTTTATTTTTATTTTCTTTTTAAATAGAAGAAAGCTGCCAAAATACATAAGGAGAAGGATTAGAGCCAGTTGCTTTTTGTTGGTTCTTTGGTGGGAACATTGCCAGAGAAAGCTGTATGCTGAATTCACAGGGAATTTCACTCTCAAAAGCCAGCTTCTGGTTTTCCCTCGTTTGGGAAGCTCTCCTTGAAAGAGATATTAATATCTAGGAATCAGCTCAGTGTAAAATTTTTGGGCTGGCAAATTGGCTGTTGGCTATTCAAATGCTCCTCTGCGCAGCAGCCTTTGCTGATTTTTTTCTCTAGGTTGGGATGACTAGTAAGCCAGGCATGTTTCAAAAGCAAGATTGCAGAGCACCCTGGGTAATCCAAAGTGTACTCTTACAAAAGCAGGAAGAGAGCCTTGCTCTTGGTATCAATAGCTGCTAGCACTGAATCTCCAGGGTTGTTGCCAAGGCTGAACAATTGACCGCAGACACATTATTTCTGTCCTCTCTCAGCCTGTGACAGTATTGCAGCTGTTATCCAACAAAGAGACAGAGGGCTATTTCTTGGTACTAATCTGCCCTGTGCCAATCATTCTCACTGCCCTCTATCTCTCCTTTGCTCTATTAGGTGGCCACATTAGTTGGGGTGGGGGGTGTGAAGGTATATTTTTAAAGGAAGCTGCACCTTCTCAAAATCTTCTTCCTGTCTGCATAAGCAGAAGCAAAGGATATGAAAAATCATACAAAAGATGCAATTCTGAGAACTGTTTTGAGATGGCAATGGTTTTGGCAACTCAAGAGAAGAATCTTGTCAGGAATACCACTTCTTATTTTTCATCCATCAAGAAGGTATCAGAGATCTTGAGAGATTTCCTTGAGGCTTTGCAATAAAATCCTGTACTGTAGAAAGGCTAGGCCAATGACTGAAGTATTGGTCAGGGCCTCTGGATTTCTCTTCCTAGAAGAGTAACATATTTTTTACATGTGTGTGGATCACTTCATGCCTCTGTATTTAAGCCTATAAAATGGATATAATAACATCTATGTACCATGGGTAATTCTTGAGCTGTTTTGGAGTATTCAGAGGTTGCAGTGTTGAGTACAACAACAAAAAAAGTGCTAAGAAATAACAACATATACTACAGATATTGCAGAGAAAAATGAAGCAACTTGTCAGACATTTCAGTTGGCTTCAGTAGATAGTAGAGAAAGAAAGCAAGAGCATACATCATTAGCCATGCATGAAAGCCACATAATTCACCTTTAACCTATAAACTCCAGTGATTTTGAAATAAATAATTTCTCTGTTCATTAGGAGGCATTATTTAACTTTGTAATAAAGTCCAAATGTTCTTATTATTGTCGAACCCTAATGCTGAAATGTAGCTCTTTTAAACTTAGCAGTAATCATTTGCAATACAGTAAGCAGATGGAGACCCCATAAGAAATCAATGTCCCATTGTAATAGGTCCTGTGTGTCTAGACAGTCAGAGACAGTCCCAGCCTTTGAAAAGATTACAGGCTGAATAGACAAGAGAAACAAAATGTGTGGAGAAGAAGCCAGCAGACCACAAATGAAGTGTTGTGTTCAGGTTCCCAGTGCTGGTCCCTGGTGAAACAGAGATGAGGATATGCCTGGGGGTGCTGTGGCTGAGTGCCTCGCACATTACCTCCCACTTAGGACCCAAAGTAAGGACTGCTGAAGGGCTCCTGCTGCCAGTGAGAATAACAATGAAAGAAAGATAACAGGATCAGCCAGGCATTCTGCAGCTGAGGAGAGTCGACATGATATTTATCAGCTGTCTGCAGGAGGGAATCATATTTCTTTTGCACAGATGGATGTGCACATAATCAACTTCTGAAGATGCAAAACAAGGGTTGCTAATTCCCACAGAGGTTTGCCTAGCGATTACATTAAATCCAAGGATGTTTGTACCTGCAGCTGAGTAATTATAATTAGCAAAAAAGGAAGTAGTGCATGTACACAGAAGTACCTGCAGCTGTAGTGGACCTGCTTTAACTAGGTCTTGTTAGGATTAAGTTTCTGTGAAAATAGCCTGTATCACCTCCAAAACTGATTGCCAATTTCATCTTGCCAATTTGGCATAGGTGTTCCCATAAGATCTGTGAAAATATGTGGGTTGATATGGAAGACATAAACAGTGTCAGTATCTCTCCAGCTGCATGACCTTATCCCACTGAATATTGGAGCTTCCATGAAGGCAAAGAGAATAGGAACTCATAGTCATACCATTTGTTCACGGTATGATTGGTCTGTAAATACACCCATTGTACCTCATTTCAATGCTTCCTTACCTAGCTGTTTTCTCTTCAAGGACAATAGGATTTGACATCATCTAAATAAAATCTAGTTTGGTTTTGTTTTGTTTTGTTTTGTTTTGTTTTGTTTTAATATGCATGCTTTGACTGTGAGGGGTGTTTTTATAGATAGTTTTTCTTCTTAGTATCTTATCCTGAAGCCTGAGAAAACCTGAAGTCCAGAAACAGCCCTGTCAATCCTGGTAAAGTCATTTATGAACCAACAAAACCCAGTAATGATCTGAAAATATATGGCTTGGGCTTGCCTCGCTGATCCAGGACCTTCCAGGACCTTCATGAGTACACTCATGAAAAATCTGTCCTTCGATCTGGGAACATTTCAGAGCAAGGAACATGTGATTACATGCATGGGCAGTACCTACATATTGCAGATGCTAGAAGAATGTGAATGAATGATAGCATCATTTTCTTCATTAATCAGAACATAGAAGGTCTTCAATGATTCAATTTTCTTGTAAAGAGGACTTTGGGTTGATGAATCCTTGCTTGGCTGTTTGCAATATCAGGGAATGTTGGAGGGACTGTTTTTCATGCACATGATTGATTTAATAAACCAGATCTACACTGCAACTGTAAGAGTCACATCCATGCCGTTGTTGGTCATCCACAAACAAACGTTTGCTGAAAGCTATGCTTAACAAATTGCACTATAGGGACATTGTGATTTCTTTTCTAAACAAGACACTGAACCATCAACACCCTTTCCTAATGTGCTCAAATGGTAAACTGCACTGGTCCAGACTTGTAGATTAATTGCCCACAATGTTTTGGTCCAAGAATCAAAAACAACCCAACTTAATTTTATAAGAGTTTCAACAGCTGAGTATTACATACATATTAAACAAAACCTAGTACAGACACATTAAAACAAACTATGCCTTTTTTAGTGAGGCTTTTTTGGGAGATAACTTAGATAACAAATGTCTAAGTTCTGGAAGATGGATTTGGGGAAACAAACATTTATTTCGTATTAGTATAAGAAACTTAATCATAGATGAAGAATCAATTTTCCTGAGCATATAACTTTAAGAGTATACTTCAATCCAACTGGATTGTATACTAAATAAGAGGGATTTCTTAATTAGGAAAGAAGACATTGTTCTTGTAAGCAAGTCCATTTTGCCCTTTTCCTATTTATGTGTTTGTGTGTGTGTGCACAAAACAAGCTGTTAATCACTCTGCTTATAAACTCTGTTTGATATTAGGGACCCTATGCTATTCTATATCACATTGCAAATTCTGTTCACATTGTTATACATGCTTGTCTCCTCTGTGACCTTTTGCCTCCAGATTGAGCTGAAATCCCTTGAGAGGTGACAAAAAGAAAAAAAAACTTTAACTTGGCTAGATATAACAGTGGAGGGTCATCAAATCCTGGTGATCAGCTCTTCAATTACAGTCCATTTAATCATACAGCACCAAAATAATTGGCAATGTCTCAAGGCAAACTAATTGTTCCAATCTGACAAAAAGTCATCAGGCTTGCTGGAACTCAAGTGTGTCCTGAGAGAACCATGTGGTAAGCTCAGAATGCTCCTGGGCTTGCAGTTGCAGGAAGGAATTAGCTGGAGCATGCTGGGTATCAGCACTGGTCCTGGAGGCTGGCCTGTGAAATTCTTGCCTCCAACGTTGTGGCACGTTCAAGAGAAAACAGAGGCAGTGCCTGGAATCACACCAATATTGACTTAGCCCATTGGGACTCAAACACGGCAGCTGGGTGAGTATCTGCAGGTTAGTGACAGCACATCTTTTTCCTATACAGAAGGTAATTATACCAGTGCTGTCAGGTGAGACCCTAATCGGCTCCAATATTCTTTAGAGAAGCAAATGTTATTCCCTGCTGGAAAAACATAGAGGTTAGATGGATACTGTTCTAATTCAGGCTGGGAATTCAGATGTTCTTCACTAAGACCTCAAAAGTCAGGATATATGCCAAAATGTTTGAGGGGGAGTTTTGAGGACAGAATTTCCTGGAATGGAGGTACAAATGCTTGTCTTACTCTTTCCGTGTGGTAGCACAAAAGCCTTCCAAAATGTGGAGATGGATGCACCAAAACAACAGAGCAATAAGGTAGAAATTCTTCAAGTGGGAGCTATGAAGAAGTTACCACACTTTGTTCTATAAGGCATAACCTGGTGAGTAGCTGCAAATAGCAAAAATTACAACAAAATTTTGTCATTAAGAAAAAGTGTTTTTTCACAGAAAAAAAAAAAAAAAAATCACTGCCCAAAGCTAAAGGTTGAACATTATAAGTAAATCATTCAGAATAAAAATTTCAATGTTTTGGGGAACAAAACTTCTCTATTTACAGTATGTACTGTGATCTTTAGTGGAGGGGTACAGGACTGGGACGGATGCAAGAAAGTGAAATAAAATGTAAGTTGAAGGGATGAGTTACGTATGTGTGTGTATTAAAGTGATAACTAGAGATGGAGGATAGTTTTGTAATCAGATCACTTGTTTCTCCTTCCTTGTAATCCTGCTCCAGAAACCTGAAAGGATCATAAAAATAACAGAAAGATCCAGGTTGGAAGGGGACTCCAAACTTCAGTGGGAAGCCATGTCTTAGATTAAGTTATCCAGGCTCTGCTGAACTTGAATACTTTCATCAAGGGGAAGCCTACCACTTTTCTGACTCCCATGTCTAATTTTTCTCATGGTGATTTCTTTTTTTTTTTTTTTTTTTTTTTTGCCTATATCCAGACAAAATTTCACTTGAAATTGGACAAGGTTCCTATAGGTGTCCAATTTATGGAGATGGTCCCTAATTCAACTTTCCTCCACTATTGGTAGTTGCACATTTGTTTGCCATTGCTTTTCAGTGCAGAGACTTGAAGGCTGACCTCACCCATGGTGGCTGAGGTGAAGAAGGCACTGAGTACTTTTGTCTTTTCTGCAGGCATTTTTAGTTAACCTTCCAGCCCCATTCAGCAGCACACCTACAGCTTCCTTGTACTTCCACTTGGTGACATACTGATAACAGCCTTTTTTTCTATGTTTGACATATTTTGCTAGTTTTGGTTCTGGATGAGTTTTTCCGTTCCTAACTACATTTCTGTATGTAGGAACAAGATTTCTATATTCTTCGTGTGATTCCCACCTTTTCAGTCTCTCTCATATTTCTCTTCTGCATTTGAGCTCCCTCAGTAACTCACTTTTTAACCAGGCTTTTTTTTTTTGTTGTGACTCCCTTTTTCAGATGAAGAGTGTAGACTGCTCTTATGCTTTGAGAAGGCTGTCTCTGTAAATCTCCTGGTACTCCTGAGCTCCTTTGCCTTCCAAGGCAGTTTACCAGGAGATGTCTCCTAGCACTTCCATGAGAAAGCAAACATCTGCCTTTCTTGGGTTCAGGGTCTTTATTCCACTACTTGTCTTCCTCAAGCTCCTTAGGACCTTACATTTCACAGTCTTAGAGTCACTGTAGGCAAAGCTGCCAAAAAGTCTTCATTATTGGTAAAGAGTAGGTCCAGAAGAGCATAGCTCCCAGTCAGTGTATGCAGCAATTTCCTTCGGACACACTACGTCCTCAGCACAGAAATGTAGATTGCTTGTGCACCATTGTGTTGCTTTCCTGGCAAATATCAGGGTAGCTGAAGGATGGATAGCTGCCTGCCTGTGCCACTTGAGTGGACTGCTGAAAAAGAGATGAAGCCTTTTCTGACAAAGGGATGGTTTTGTTGCAAAAGACATGGGAACCCAGCCTGTCCTAGATGTCCGTGCAGGATTCGCTGTGGGTCTGTATGCTGTTTCTGTAGTAAGCTGACGTAGAGAGAAAAAGAATTAGTCAGGTGTTTTTGAGAGTTGATCATTCATACCTAAGATAGACCTAATCCAAATTTATGGCTGCAGGGAAACACCTGAGACTTAAAAACGTGCAGGAGAAAAAGATGCTTTTCACTGGCAATTAGGGTGGGAATAGGAGAACTCTGAACTAAAGCTACCAGCTGAAGGAACAGACAAGGCCTTTTAATTGTCATTTACTTTGTACATCTGACATTGAAAGAGACAATGAAAGCTGACTGAACCTTGCGTTCTAAGCTTAGTGGTGTAGCCAGGCTGCTCTGCATCCATGACAAAGAAGGAGGCCAGGGACACCAGTACAATTTGGCTGCAAGCAAGCCTCACCTCTGTTTGACCCTCCCTACCATTTCACTGACTTTGATGATGGCAAAGAAAGAGCCTGCAGCTAAAAGGTGCTCACAAACTGAGCTTGTTCTCCTCCAGCAGAATTGGCAATCTGGGTATTACCATCCTCCTTTTTGTAAAAATGCGAGCTTTATGAGATTCATCTGAGCAGAAATTCTGCTGGAACAATAGCAACCCCATTGTTATTTGTATTGCAGCAGCAACTAAGGGCTCAGATGGAGCTCTCTGCCTATTCTCAGGTGGTAAAATCCATGTTGCACAGTGTCCACCATCCAGACTGAGCAAGCAGATTGCCAGAGTGGTGCTGAGAAGGAGCTGCCCTGCCATGGGCTGATACACTTGGAGCTCTGAGGTTTTGAATAGACCAGTGGCCCTGGTCTGGGCCACTCACAGTGAATCCAAGCAGTGAAACCTTGTCCCACAGCCTGAAATAAAACCTGATTCCAAAGAATATCCCTCACCTGCCCTTCCTTTTTTTCCAGAAGTGCATGTTGTTCTAAGAATAAACTTTGTCTTCCAGTAGCAAACTACTGTATCAGTCACATGAACACTTAAACTGGTAATTTTCAGTACTTACTAAATATTTAACAAGCAGCATTTCACATTGTGTTTTCTACAGTTATTTACCTCAATTATGGAGTATCAATGAAATGAATACATTTGATAAATGAGTAATTAAAAAATTTAAAATCTTTTAGAAGCATCTTTTAAGAATGAGTACTATTTGTCTTGGGAAAGTTATGCAAGTACGCAACCATGTAGATATACATTAAATAAATAATATTAACACTTGACATATTATTTATTTACTAAGAATGTGATAAATTCTGTCATACTATATATCTGAAAAAAGCCTTTTTGTTAACTAGCATGGATAATCTCAAACAAGCAGAATTAAGCAGAGAGAATTAGAATAAGTAGAAATCATAGGGTTAAGAATAAATAGAATTAGAATTAATACCAGATGTAACTATTATGAATGTGGAAAACTACCACAGAGGAAGACACTTGAATTGAAGAATGTGCTATATAACCTCTGCCCAAAATCTAAGCAATACTTCAAGAAATGCTTAACAAGATACATTGATCAGAATGCATGCCACTGAGGGATATAAAAAGTTGTTGATCCAGATGTTGATGTTTTATCAACATCACTAAACTAATTTATAATGGATAAACAGAGAACAAGCAAAAATGACTTATCCAATGTCTAAGCACAGCTTGAGCAATCTGTGATTAAGAAAGCCAGGTAAAATCCCATTGCCAGAAAAGGTAGCTTGCTATCTTATTTATGGGGAAAATGGACTTCACTTCTTAAACTTCTGTTATCTACTTAATGGTTCATTGTTACTATCAGGACAATGCAAAATGACATTTGAATACCACAGTCAGACTTATTTAAATAGTATGGATGATTCAGCTCTAAGGTTGACTCAAATTAAAGCTGAAGATATTTTACCTTTGAGTCTTCAGATTTGAAATTGAGGGATGAGCTATAATTGCCTATCAGTTATTTCATCAGTACATGAGGATAAATACCTCAATACTTTGTTGCTACAGGATTATTTGAATTGCATATTCTGGGGTTAAGAAAAAAATCTTCTATGAAACATGACTTCTATTGGACTGAAAGAATTATTTTGACCCCGCTCATATGTAATTTAATTTTCCTGTGGTTGGCAGTATTGAAATTATTTTGTTAAAAAGAACAACACAGAAAAAAACCCACTAATTTAGTACTCTTTCTTGTTGTCTTGGCACCCATCAGAAGTGTTTACTGGGAAAGAAGCTAGCACAAGAGACTTCCTATGAAGACCAATGTGTGTGGGATTAGACACAGGTAGCCAGCTGTCTTTTGCCACCCTGGAAACAAAAGAGCAAATAGATTATATTTTACTTCATGTAAGAACTGAAGTGATAATTACAAATTCCTTTCTCCTAACAAAGTGTAGAAATTGGAGTAAACTAAACAAAAAACATGACTGTGCAACTGAATTTATAAGAATTTATAAAGTCATAACAGGCTTTTGTATTAACTTTTTTATTAAAGCATATAAGCAGTAGTTTTGATCTGAGTTTTGATTCATAAGTTATTGAATGTTATACATAAACTGGGCCACCACTGTGAAATTGAACATCAGGAAGCAATATGATTTAGAAGTAATATTATTTCAACACATTTGATTAACATTTACTATGTTACCTATGTCAGTGTTCACAATAGCCAGAATACTGCATATATTTGGAGTACAGACATTAGTTTAATAATGAACTTGAAAAATCAGACTCAAACTGAGAAATAAAACATAACGCTACTTGAAAGCAATATAAGATAAACTCTTAAATTTACTATAAGTACACTGAAGAAGAAAGTAAAAATTTCCAGACTGTTAGCCTTCAGGAAATTATAATCAACTTTTAAAAATATGTACATATACTACCATCATAAGCTTTTAATTTAATAGCAAATTGAATTTAAGTCTCCTAAAATAATCTTGTTGGCATCATTATCTTTTAAATCGAGAATGTCAAAGAAAAAATATCTCTGCAGGACCCAACAGTATGGCCAAGGCTGAACTTTTCTAGAGCTTCGATGCCATCTGCTGGATGGGTAAAAAGAATGCAATGCGCCTTACACCTCTAGGTAGTACTTCTGCCACACGGAAATCTGAGGTTGGGCTGTCCCCGCAACTGCTGGCACCTAACAAGATAACTTTAGAATTAGGAAACAAATCCTTCTTGGGACTGAGCAGCTTTCCAAGAAATGGAAGAAAGATGAATAAAAGATGATGTAAAACAGTAAACCAACATTTTGATTCTATGCAAACAGGGAATAAGCATTTCAAGAAAGAGGAAAGTGGACATCAACTTCCCATCTTTTGAAAAAGTGTCTTCAGCAAGACTCCTTTCAAGACAGTAACCTCTCAGTTTGAGCCTTAAACTTAGCACTTAAGTCTAGCTTTATGCAAGAAGACTTACTCTTCAAAGATGAGAGACATAAACGGAAACTATGACAAAACTGCAAGAACAGATGGTTTAAGTTTTACATCTTAGTTGTAAACCACAGAGGAATGGCAAATCAAACTCCAGGGATAAGAGATTCATGAAGGACTTAATGTCCTTTGAAGACCCACATGAGTGAGATCTTTAGTCTATTTAACTGGACTCCAGATTTCTGCTCTGCAGGTTCGGACTTTCACACTGTCAAGCTTTAAATACTGTAATACATGCAAAACAGCCTTCTGGGATACTCACCCTTCAGAGAGCAAATGGCAATGTCACTTGGGAAAGAAAAATGAAGCAGTGTAATAAATGAGCAGTAAGATTTGGGAATCTTCTCCCTGAAGCAGCAATCACATACTTGAGGAATGTATGTTGAGGCACAACCTAACTATTTTTCCAAACCTATTACAGTCAATATTTGCATATTAAGATTGACAAAATAATCAGTTATCATATTAAAATTACATTATTACTATAGAGGTGACCAACATTGACTTTTATTATTGTTTTCTGTGAGGAATGCAGACATGAATCTTCTAGCTAAGCGAATTTGTCTCCATTGCAGTCCTGTCTATGGAGCTTTCTGGCTCTTTTGGATGGTGCTTTGCTCTCTCCTTTTTTGCCAGCTAGAAATTAAGAATGTCTTCTGCACTGCTGGAAATCTCTGATGAGACCACAGCATTGCTTGATCCACAGCAACGAGCTGCAGCTATCATGCACGGCTGCTGTGCTGATGTGGCTAAAAACTGTTTGGCTTCCACATGCAGAACACACACTGTCCTGTCTTCTTAGCAGGTGTAAGTGATCTGTTGCAACTTGAGTGCATTGTGCAGCGTATATACATGAAAAAGCCTGTAATTCGCAGGAGCTGTCAGTCTCTGGTGTCTCAGCTGGAAACATGTAAGCCCTATCTTATATAAGAAGCAGCACACTGAGGGTTTTGGTCCATTTTATTCTTCTGCATCTCAATGTGAAATGCTATTGATCATGTACCAGTATTGCTCCACTATCAGCTCACTCTCATGCCATTTACCCCTATCAGACTTCCACCACTCCTTTTTATAAGTGTGGCATCTATGCAAGCAGAATCCTTTCAGTCTCCCCTCTTACAGCGACAGCTGTGAGCAGAAGAAAGAATAATTCTTAACTCCTGATAACTCCTTTAATTTCTCTCCTCAGTGAAGATTAGCTTGGACAGCATGGCCTTGCCATTGCATCTCACTGAAGCTTGGTTAAAGTCTGCTTGCTTTGCCTGATTTGATGTTTGCTCTCTAAGCTCAACTTGAATAAGTGTGTGTTCAGTTTTGCAGTTTTAAAGCCCTTCTAACCCCAAACAAGTTATCCCTTTCCGGCCTTTTGCACTCCTAATAATCTTACTTGTATGTGATTATTGTAACAGAAAGTAAGTGTTACTGTAACCATTGATATTTGTATCCAGACATGCAAGTGAACACTGCAAAAATCCTGAAAAGGAATTAAGCTTGTTCAGCCCCCTCCCTGATCTCAGAAAACACAATTTAACCAAGAAAGTATAAAGACAAACCCAGCAATACCTATTTAATTTGATTTTCCCCTTAACTGAATCTATCTTCTGACAAAAAATTAGTGGATGACTGTTATTTCTTTTTGTCACTTTTGGTAATTTAATTTGTTTCTTCATTTTAATTAAAAAAAAAAAAAAAGCTATGAAGCTAATTTTTAAGTCATTGCACTTTGCGGATCTATCAAGTCCTCCCCACAGAAAGGACAGAACGGCATACAGCTAAAATCAAAATCATTAGCTGATCGATTACTCTGGGTAGGATTAGTAGGCAGGCTTCTTTACTCCCAATAAGGCACCAAACCCACTGCTCTGAACTACCTCTTAAGCTTGCAGTTGGAAGCCTAGGAATACAGTGGTAGATGAAAAACCAATTGGTTGGGAGTACAGAATGAAAAGCATGATATTAAATCCCAAGAAAATCTGCCCTCCCATTTTATCCATATTTAATTTTACTGGCAGCCATGCAAAATCAGAGACAAACCTGGTATCCTCATATATACTGCAATCAATTATATCCTCATATATACTGCAATCCTGTATCCTCATATATACTGCAATCAATACTGCAATTATACTTTGCAGACAAAGCCAGAAAAACTGTAATGGAAAGGGGCATACAAATTAAAGGTGACATATCCCTGCTCTAGGTAGCACTAGAAAAGGCTTAACCTGAGCAGTTCAGTAGTGACCCAACCCTACACGTGAAACAGAGAGTTGAAAAAGGGAGTCCATCAATGGACTTGATGTACTCTGCAGAGCTCAGTTTGGTAACAGCACCCTCAGACACAGTATTTTGCAGGCACCTGGTATGGGCGCTGGCTACTATGAGCACAGGAATCCTGATGATAAACTGGATATCATAAGTACACAACATGCTAACTGAAGTGTGCAATGCAATCTCTTACACTGGACTGTCATTCATGGCTTTGGGAGGGAGGGAAAGTTCCTTTGAGCTAAGAAAGTTTGCTGCTACCTAGAAGTTGATTTTTTTTCTCCCCAAGGTTGGCAGGGGGAGGGAACAATCTGTTAATCTATTTTACATTTCAGCCTTTCACAAATCTGTAATTATTCCTTCTGCCCTAGTTGAATTGCTTGCTGAACCTTGAAATTTGGCTGGTAAGTAGTGCTCAACTGGAATGTGTACTACAGCCAGCTAAGAATCTGTACAGATCTCCTCTAAGAGAGCACCCAGTACACTTCTCAGTCACCTGATGAAGCAAGGCACATTCCCTGTGAGTCTGCTGCCTTATTAGCATTCAAATATTTGTTGTGGCAGTTTGCATGTGAATATGTGTGAATGCCTTGCTAAAAAATTATGACTGACGAGGTACAAAGTAAGGTAGAAGTACAGAGTAGGGATGTGTGTGTGGATCTGTGTGTGTGTGTATCCACCTGTGTGTTTGGGAATGTCTAGAGACAACAGTATCATTCACCCCAAGTCATCTGCAGCAATCCAAAACCTGTGCTTGCTAGCGCAGTCTAGGCTGTACCACTTTCAATTAAAACAGCCTTGAATGCCAAGACCCATCGAAAATATTAGATGTTCTGCTGATGCCCTTTGCACAGCAGGAAGAGTATCCATTTGACTTGATGTCATCTTAGAAATAATTAGTGCCACTGGCAAAAATGGGGATTAGTACCACTGTGCTATAGCAGACAGGAAGCTGATTATAAGAAGAGGAACAGAGGGATCTATAATGACACATGGGATCATTAACTTGGAGGTAAGTTATCTGAGAAATTCTTCAGGGCATGCTGTTTGGACCCACTTTACTTATTGAAATTTCCTTTAACAAGTCTGTTGCAAAAAGTGAGAACACCATGCAGGAACCTACTGATTAGCTCAAAGTTTACAGGCACTGTCCACATGGAAAAAGATGTAACTGAGAACTGGAAGAAGGTATATAAATGTATGCAGTGTAGACTCCAAAGTCATCCCTTTGGCAGCAATAGCAAGAATTTCTGCTCTAATCTGGAGATCAGTGGTTGAAAACTGCCAAGGCAGCCACGCAAGTATGTGTAACTGGTCCTAACGTATCTACACATCACTAAGAGACAGTCCTGTGAGAAGGGCAAGTGCTTTCACAGGGCAGGTGCAAAGCAAGATCCAGAAGCACAAATCATACCAGTGAGATTTTTGTGTAGGGTTCAGTTCAAGTCCAAGAAGGATTAAATCAATTTGGAACAGGTGCAGTGAAGGACAACTAAAATAACCATAGGAAAGAAGGCAAAACTACAGAAGTTTGGCATATTTAGTCTCACAAAATTAAAGCCAAGGGGAGTACAATTACATACATAAGTACAATATGAATGCTGAAATCCTGAATGGCCATGCTGACCCAAGACCAAATAGGTTTAAACTGATCACAAATACATTTATGCAGCAGACAGGAAGACATTCTGTTACAGAAGAGGGGGTTTCTGACCCATCATACTTTATTACTAGAGTCATAAGGACAAAAAAACTCTGAACAGAACAACAACAACAAAAAACCCTCTTAATTTGTTTTAAGACGTTTCTAGGAAACACAGAGTCATATTTGACCTGCTGGCCCTGTCTCATTCCTAGTTTCTATGTTTGAGCTAGGGCACCACGTGTGGACACAGAACTACAGTGTTCCTGGCACGGCTGAGTTCCTGGTCACTGGCACTGGTTCTCCTAGGGAACTTCAACTTCC
Organism: Antrostomus carolinensis; assembly: GCF_000700745.2. NCBI lineage: Eukaryota > Metazoa > Chordata > Aves > Caprimulgiformes > Caprimulgidae > Antrostomus > Antrostomus carolinensis. The sequence continues at coordinate 939 of NW_010300452.1, read as the reverse complement.
CTGGCACCCGCTGCAAGGGAAAGGCCATCAGGAAGATTTCTGGAGGGTGTCAGGGACACTCAAATGGCACAGAAGGCTGAGAGTATCCTGGCTTGTACCAGAAACAGTGTGACCAGCAGGACTAGGGAACAGATCTTCTCCCTGTACTCGGCACTGGTGAGGCCGCACCTCGAGTACTGTGTTCAGTTTTGTGCACCTCACTACAAGAAGGACATTGAGGTGCTGGAGTGTGTTCAGAGAAGGGCAACAAAGCTGGTGAAGGGTCTGGAGAACAAGTCCTGTGAGGAGCAGCTGAGGGAACGGTGGTTGATTAGTCTGAAGAAAAGGAGGCTGAGGCGAAACATTATCTCTCTACAACTACCTGAAAGGAGGTTGTAGTGAGGTGGGTGTTGGTCTCTTCTCCCAAGTAACATGTGATAGGACAAGAGGAAGTGGCCTCAGGTTTCTCCAGGGGATGTTTAGGTTGGATATTAGGAAAAATTTCTTCACTGAAAGGGTTGTCAGGCACTGCAACAGGTTGCCCAGGACAGTGGTGGAGTCGCCATCCCTGGAGGTTTTTAAAAGATGTGTAGATGTGGTGCTTAGGGACATGGTTTAGTGTTGGCCTTGGCAGTGTTAGGTTGACAGTGGCTCAATGATCTTAAGGGGTTTTTTCCAACCTAAATGATTTATAACACAGATGCTGGATGAACCAATGCTGGATGGACCAACCTGGCATGATGCCGTCCTGGATGCACTACTGAAGAATGGGGAAGAATTGGTCAGGGCTGTGATAGTGAATAGGAGCCATGACTGTAACGATCCCGATATAGAGGAGTTCAAGATCCTGGGGGAATTAGGAAGGTGACTAGTGCTGGACCTCAAAAGAGAAAGCTGGGGCTTATTCAGGGAAGAGGGAGGTGGGAGGTAGCTCTTGCGGGAGCCAACTCTGAAGGGCAT